>NC_063189.1:22053002-22318002 GCF_017589495.1 Alosa alosa | reverse complement strand
CACCTGGCGACAGCAGAGGCACTTACAGCTGCACCTTTCTCCTCTCCGTCGGCTGACAGTCGTAGAGCTTGGAATCCAACACTTCAAAACAGGACCAGTCCATCCCGGCAGGTCTGACCAAAAAAAGATGAAAAGTAAAAAAAAACAAAAAACACCTGCATTAAAAAGTAAAACAAACTAGCTATCGATCACTAAAAGTGATTTAGAGCGTGTAGTCTATATTTCCTGTATTAAATTTTGTATTATATTTTCCTAAATGTTCCTATAGAAAAAACAAAAAAGAAGAGTATATCTATAGATATGAGAGATGAGAGACAGGAGGCCAGGCTTGTCCATGGGAGAGCTGGCGACTGGAGTATATCTATATATATGAGAGATGAGAGACAGGAGGCCAGGCTTGTCCAGGGGAGAGCTGGCGACTGCTGGTCTCCCCGGCTCTCCCGCTGTCATTCTGTGCCTTTGGTGAGCCCCGTCCCTTCCCACCCTCGCATCCCTTCTTTCCCTCCCCCTCCATCCCTCCCTCCAGCCCTACTCAGGTCTTCGCCCTGTCGGACACTCCCACTGCCCCCTGAAACTAGTCCATCCCCAGGCCTCTGGGGTGCAGTGGAACAGGCCTGTCGTAATGCCTTGCCAAACAGTGCTGAGTGATGGGTACGTGGGTACATGAAGAACCAACAAAGAATTTCCCATCATTCCTGTGCCTCCATGCAACTGCCCCAGGTCCATCCCAGCCCCGGCCTGCCACCCAGAACACACAGTTGGCAGCTGTCAGTATCCCTGCCCTCCATTTTGGGATGACAACCCCGCTGCCCCTTCCCCTGCGTAGCGTTGGACGCCGGACACTCTCTCTTTATCCCCCGCCAGCCTCACACTTTGTGCTTTTTGTTATTTGCAACATTGCTTTGTTTGTCTCATTTCTTTCTTTTCATATTTGAAAAAAAAAAAACAATGACGTGGAGTACACTGGGAGAAGAGCAACAAAATCTAATCAATAATGGCAGCTTGAGGTGTTCTCCTGCCTTCTCCTGGTGGCCATCCCGGCCATAGTGTTAATGTGTGCCCCATGGGATCGTGGGTACTGATCCCCTCAGTTACAAGGCGCAATACAGCAATATGACCATCTTGTGCTTTCTGTTCGAGGTAAGAGGGGGGTGTGGGGTGACAAGGGGGATTGCTTCAACTCTGTGGTGCATTTTGTGACCAACTCTTTTGACATTTCTTTTTCATATTGATTTGTTTTACCTCTCCACTCTCATACACTGAGATAGAGAGCAAAGAGTGTTTTGTTCTTTTTGAAAAAGCTAAAAAATGTATGAAGAGTTTACATTCATGTTGAGGAAATACATGACTGTTAGTAGCAAAAATATTTTTTTTTTCTTTCAGTTTGTTGTTTAAAGAACAACTGAGTGACATGTCAAAAACAATTGAAAAAAAAATCATAACTCTTGCACAGAACCTCCCGTATGCAATGTTGAATTGGGATTTAACTGAATGGTAGTTGTAGGCCAGATATGAGATTTTGTTTTTCAGCAGGCATCATTTTTAAAGGTCACATGTGTCACTTTCAGTGTTTGTGATGAGTTAGCTCAAGTGTGATACTGCGCACTTCTGGAAGACCACTGAATGCACGACAGTGTCCATGAAAGTCCTTTTGGTGATGTGCCTTCGAAAAACAACATGTACCGAGATTGTACATTGTGATTAGAGACTACGGACACAGCTTGTGTTGTCTTGGAGCTTCGGAACACTAAGCTAGTGAGTGACCACCTATAACAGGTTGATCGCAACTGGAATCACCAAGGTAGTCCAGATCTGATGCATCAACAGTCCAGTCACAATGAGAGGATGGAAGACAGAGGAAATTGATATCAGAAAGAATAGAATGATTCTTGTGGTGCTGTGCGATCGTCAACCCCCCTTCCTTCAACCAAATGTCACCAACTGAGCCAGCCAATGGGCTGCCAAGTCAAAACATGTCAGCTCTTGTGAGCGCTGAGAGAGGGCTGCCTAAAAGCCCTCAGCACTGAAATCCATCAGTGTGTTACTTGTGTACGTGTGTGTTAGCATGTTTGGAACAGCCCAAAATGAACAGCATGACGGCGATTGAGGTTGTCTGTGTGATGAGAGCTGCCAGAAAAGGGAGTGGGGAGAGTTAAGTTGGGGTGGATGCAAGATGGCACTCCAGACGTAAGGCTAAGAGGAGAGGGTGCACACAGGGACAGGGACACACTGGGACATTCCTGCTGTTCCTCAAGTTCTCTACAGATAGTATATAAGAAGAAACGAAACCCTCACTTCATAATTATAAAAAGATATTCCTGCCAAATAATTTGTCACTTTGATTCATCTGCACTCACTCTTAGAGTTGTTTGAGAGGGTGTCTCATGTAATTCCATAATAGCTTTACATATAAATGTAGATTTCTATTTTAGTGGATGTATTCTCTTGTTTACCCCCAACCCCCTGTCATTGTCAGATTAGAATGTGTCCTCCATGGTGGAGTCTGGAGTGTCTTTCCTGAGCTTTTGCTGTTGTCCTGTGTCAAGTGGAGAAAGAGCAGAGAGCTGTGCACGAGTGTGAGGTCTCCTCTACTAGGGCAGGGCTAGAGATTCTAAGGGCAGGGGAAGGGAAGACAGGGTGGACAGGAAAACACTGAGCAGGGAGTGTTCTGTGCCCGAGACCTGTGAATATGTTTCCTTTAGAAGATGTGTAATATGCATACAGAAGATGTGTTATATTATATAAGTTCTTTTTTGTGTACACATTAAGTACCTGGTGCTAGCTACATTTTCTAGCACACACTTGAAGGTATTGTGTATTCTTTCATTGTAATATAAGTAATTAAAATGTTTTATACATACCTGTGTGGCTGTTAATTGGTTTACTCGTTCAATAGTCAAAATCATCAAAAATCACGTTATCAATGAACATATACATCTTTAATTTAATGAATACTAGTAAAATAGGGTACATTTACAAAATAATTGTAATGCAGAGGGGACAGCTCTGAAATGATTTTTAGATTGTGAATTTGTATTCTGTAACAAAATCTGTCTAGCATTCACACAACACATGATATAACTAACCCAGTGTTCCAACTCTGAACCTTTTCAACCAACCGCCCTCTGCTGTTTAACAGCTGCAAAGACATTCTGAACCTTGAACGATCAGCACACACAGAAGATACACATACTGATATTTTGCTTACATCAGTGGTTCTGAAACCAAAGACGGAACTAACCTGCTAGTTCTTCAATTTAGGTGGATTAAAGCTATACCACATGCCGGCTAAAGGCCTTGCATAGTATAGAACATATCTTTCCTCATCTTTTAGAATTGTACAATATTAGTGGTCACCAAGTCCATAAACCCAAACCGGCACATTCCAGCTATTCCAAAACAAATGTGTTCAGCCCGGCATAGCACAGCACAGCAGAAAAACATGTTAACATTTTCATATGTGTAAACAAAATGCAGCCCCTGTTGTTTTTCAGAGATTGTAGTGATTTCTGTATTGCCTTGACATAATGTTTCAAATTACCATATCCAGCCATAATTGCCATAATTACCATCATCTTCTTGGGATGGCATATATAGCATAAGGCAACATTTACCATACACTAAAAAATAGGATTAGTAATCAAACATATCACGATGACTCAAATCAATACTTATTAATACATACAGATCTAAGATCCTCCTGATATAACAAAATAATTACAATTAAAAAAAAAAATCCAATGATATCCATAGACATGGAATGCAGGCGTGTCCTTCAGGACACCTCAGATACATCCCATATCTGACTAAATCACTCTGACTGATATAACTAAAATAACCCACATTATCCACATGCATGACATGATTCATATTTCGAAATTAAGTAAAATATTCTAGCATAATATGTTTCTCATGAGAAACTTTGTCTTCTTTCTCTGTGCAATTGAAATGTGTGTGCATCCTTGCATTCAAATGAGTCTCATGCGCTCCGTCTCGGAGCATGGGAGAGGTAAGAAGCAGAGAACAGTCACTCTGAAGAGAGATTGCACCACAGTGCAGTACCTGAGAGTCAGTGCTACGTCATTTAAAATGAGAGAGAACGAGAGATCAAGAGACTGAGAGAGAGATATAAATATAGAGAGAAAGAATAGATAAACAGGCTTGATCCCATTAAGGCTCCGATCAGAGGAAAGGCACACCTGTTTGGTTCTCTGTGTGTTCGTATTGTGTGTGTGTGTGTGTTTGTGTGTGTGTGTGCACTGCAAGTCAAGTCCCAGTGAGTGGCGTGTCCCAGTCAAACATACTGGCTGGGTTTCTGTGGGCTGGCGGCCGAGGCTAGTGTCTTGGCCTTCTCTGTGGCGGCCATAGCGGCCCCCTTGGCCTTCTCAGACGCGTCCTTCACCGAGTCCCTGAGGAGCCACTGGGGCACTTCTCCTGAGACACAAAACACAAAACAACATGTGAAGAAAGATGTGGAGGTTTTCACAAACAAATAGAATAATTTAGAGCATTACTAATCATCCTCCTATGTTACACTTTACACACAACTACCTTCCATATTTCACTTATTACAGGTAACATTTTAGTACTGAATAAACCTTTTTGAAAGTCTTTGGATAATTCAATTCAGTTATATTTTATAAATACTATACCATATTTGAACTGAACTAACATGGATATGTCTGAGGGTGCTTTACAGAGCCCAGCTTGACTTTGAACTCAAACCCTCTAAAGCAAGTACTAAAAGCAACAGGACTGTAACCATTTCATCTTATATAAAAATAAAAAAAAACACTTGCCAAAACACAACAGCGCTTATAAAGGCCTGATTTAACAGCCTGCTTATATGGGTGAATGAGTAAGGTGAACTCCATGAGGTGACAGCATTGCATATGACCTTTGGGTGCACATGCAGGGGTAACTCCAGGCGTCTGGTATGGCATTGATTACAGGGCCGCTGGCCTGTCATCACACACTGCCAGAGACAGCACTGTCTGGGCAGCCCTGGCATCTGGAGAGCCCACTCCAGCAGGAATGCCATGGTGAAGATTCATCTCATAAACCTCCATGGCTCAGCTTACGGAAGGTGAGCACTTGGGATGTGTTGTATGACATGTTAACTTATTCACCAGATCAGGAGAGGCAGCAAAATCACAACAGAACAACTGAATCACACAACCAGCAAAACATAAAACAAAACAATGTCATGACGATTGAGGAACTGGACAGATCAGTGTGGTGATGAACCTTCCATCTCCAGAAAACAACAGAGGCCACAGTAAAAGGGAGAGCCTCGCACACACAGTGGACTGTGGAAGCCTGGGGCCTTATGGGAGAGCAGCAGCCTTCAGTGCAGGCAGGGTTCTATTTCTGGTGGAGAGGGGGGTTTTCGGCTTTTTGGCCGAGCTGCTGGGGTCAACGTGCTGCACGCCAAGCCCCTGCACTCCGCCACCAGCAGACACTCAAGGAACTCAGGACACAGAGTTCTGGGCAGGGAGACAAGGCACGACGGATGCAGGACACAAAACAGAGGGGGGGGGTGATGGTGAGTGCAGGAGTGTGCTTTGCGATGGGGGTGGGGTCTCCTTTAAGTGTCCTGAGTTGCTCTCTCTGCCAGAGGGACAGTGCAGGAATGCAGGGTGCTGTGAATGGGGCTGTGAGGGGCTCTGTTCAGGCTCAACTTCAAAAACATGACACACCACTGGCTGCGCACACCACTTTTAAAAACAAAGACTTGGACATGGGTTATGAATGACTGCTGCTTTGTAACTTCAAACCAACGCCTCGCATGTGAGTATAATTACCCCATGAGTATCTGATGTCTGGACTAACCCCCCACCCCCCCTCCTCGACCCAAACGCTCTCAACCTCGACCCTCCTCTCCAACAGGAGGGCTGAGCCACTGACCAGAATAGCTCGAGCCCCGGGGTCCTCGGGCGACGGACGATGCGTTAGCGGAGCCTGTAGGCAGGGGTAGGAGGCGTGAGTGGAGGGGCCCCTCTCTCCACCGAGGAGCGCACTCAGAGGGGTTTCCCGCCCCACCGCGCCTGCGTCTGACGAGCTGCAGGGCAGACGAGAGACACACACCACACCCCCTCCCACTGGATGACAAAAACAGCAGTAAGAGATGAGCGGGCTGCCACCGATATGCACAGACCAGCGCCATGATCTGTGGAGCCGCCCCATCATCTCCAGAACTCACGGAGCCATGAGAGCGGACTAAGGCTTTTGCAAAAGGAAAAGGAAAGTAAACTGGCCTTTGATGGTGGGCTGAGATGCACTTAAAAATACCGTTTTTGGGGATGTGGAGAGAGAATCCCAGTAGTTGAGGAGGATTTCTCTATTTTGCATCATCCCAGCACTTGGTGTAGAAAGCAGTCCTTCCCAGGACGCAGTCTCAGCCCTACACTGTAGCCCTGTTGCAGGATGTCCGGATCAACACAAGTAATAATTAAGCATGGCAGTGCAGCATAGGGGTGGGAGCCACATTGGACTGAATTAGATTTCATATATTGGCATGTATTGGGATTTAAAATACTGTATGATAGTGATTTGTGATCGTGGTATATTTGAGATACAATCCTCAATATTTGTCTCTAATGATATAATTATTTTCAAGCATCCAAACCAAAACCCAGCAAAAAAAATCATATATAAATCAAGTAACCTAATTGCCTGAAAGGGGTGAAATTTTAACATTTTTGATCAAGGAGGTCTCCAGACACACAAGCGGAGACAATGGAGAGGTCAGTGTGATGGCTCAAACCACGCATGCAATGGAGGTTGTGTCAGTTCACCTTGAGGTTACTTTAGTCTATCTGTATTGCAAAATGTACTTTTTGTCCCCACTGAGGCACAAACAAGTAGCCTGGGAAAACCATTGACAAACTTCCAGCAAATTTGAGATTTGCTCTGCAAGTCCGTCTGGCCAAGAGCCCATTCAAGCCCATTTCCAATTTTCCTAAATCCAGGCACCAATCACAACCGTTGAGGCGGGCTTTACACGATGACGATAGAGCAATGTTGAAGCCGTTTTTTTTTAAAAATATCAATGATGACTGCTGCCAAGGAACAGCGCTTGTTTGAAGCTGCTATCGCATCGGTTTTAGACAGGGAGTTAAAAGAAAGTTTCCCATACTGTTTTGTTATGTTTGAATGTGTGAAAATGTACAAAAATGGAAGGGATACCTATATGTGATATCTGCATCTACTATTTTGTTAATTTATGCAGTAGCTTAGGGTGGACCGATGACACCTACAGAAAACACTTAATTCTGAATTGATGTGCTATGCTGACTTGTTTTAATAAACCATTGGTGGCATACATACATCACAGTAATTTATTTCGTTAGTCATCATGTTCATTTCCACAATATCTGGTCAGCTTCTTTATCATCAACTACACCGTTTCAACCAGAAACTCTCAGAATGCTAAAAAAATGAAGTGAACACATTGCAACATCGAGAGTTTTTATGGGAAGAAAAGGATTTGCAGACCACTAGCCGCTGCATTAAGCAACACTTCAGTGTTATTTGCCTCGAAATAATTCCGGCATAATTGCTTTGAACGTTTCAGTGTTTCACAAAGCCTCGCTTTGCCCATCTCTGACAAAGATGTTGGTCGAGTGGCGGTGGAGCCATCAGATGCATTGCTAGCCTACATCCTCTTCGAAATTTAATATTGTGGGACGTTTACATAGCTTAAACTAGGCTATATATTTATTTCATCCCCCATGCCTGTTTTATATGTCCCGGCCAGAAAGGACAAATGAAACAAAATGCACGTTCAACTTTTTGCTGAAATAACTCCTGAACGGTTTTGTTCAGAGCTGAAAATGCAATTGTGTTTGACAGAGGGCAGATGTAGGTTGCTAGTGACAAAATATTAGCTTTCAGTGTGGTACGATGTCTTTGTAAATTATGTTTAATTAAAAAGTGTTTCATTCTTCCCCGTTCTCCCCTAACCTACAACCAGACAGTAAACTGTTGCAAATTGTGTGTTCCCGTCTCTTTCGTTGCTCTGATTGGTTTTCGGTCTCTCCAATTGTGTCCGGATGCATTTTGATCCTTTGGAAATGGGCTGTGAATTAACCTTCCCCAGACCCACTCTCAGTTGAGAAGGGTCTGGTGTCAACCGGGCTAACAAACAAGAGTATCTATGAGCGTGGTACAGCTATGGGGAGTGGCATGACAACGGTCCAACTAAAGTTATTCACAAAACATCTTCTGGATGGGAACTAGGCAATAGGACAAACAAAATAGAGGGGTTCTAGCTACACCAACTCAAAAACAGCTATTGTGTATACAGTACACTGACAATTAAGTCTGGTACAATTCTACAATTGGAGCTAGCAGAAGAGATCTAGAACATTCTGCCAAGCAAAAGGCTCTGGCATGCATTATGACCATATGCCTCAGAATAAAGCCATACAGGAATACTTACCACCACTGTGAGCCTAAAGCAGAGTCCTATACTTTAGCATATGTATGCAAGAGACAGAATTACACACAGATAGTGATCAGCAAAACAGCCCTAGACCACTCTATGGGCCATGCTAATGCTTAGAGTCCACTAATATAAACTTCAAGGCCCTCTACATAATGCTCACACACTATGAATTAATTTATCACTGTCTATGTGGCACACAGGCTAAGAATCATCAGTCAGAGATTCATTGCCTCAGCGACATTGCAGCTTCCTCCATAGACAAGCAGTTGTCTAGGTTCTGACTTTTTCCATCGGTGCGGACGTGTGCAGGAAATATGAATTCAGCCACAGAAAAGGGAAATAGGCACACTGACTTTAAAACTTTGGAGATATTTTCATGCAACACTAGACACGCACACAGATTTCTGTTGGCAACTCAGAGTTGGTCACCAGAGGATGAGCCAATTCAACAGTAATGGTGCTAGAGCTATTACTGTCCCTAAGGATTTCAGGGAGTGCTCTTAAGACATGATGGAAAATGTGATGCATAACCAGCATCTAACCCATCCCAGAGTACTGGTTATCATTTCCTATGGTTCTAAAAGAATGAGGACAGATGCCAGAGTGTGAGTGCGGTGGACATACCGTGCATGTTGGCCAATACGTATTCCAACCCCTTCATGGCTTTCACCTGGTTACTCTTGAAGCGTGCCAACCCAAACTCCTGTGGAAAGACAATTGAACGCACAATTGAGAAATGTGTTGTTAGTGTGGATAAAATCCTTTAAAGGAAAACACTCACACACACACACACACACACACACATACACACTTCCTCCATCACACAATCAGCCTCAACACAGACAGCTCTCATTTGCCCCTTTTCCTCTCTGGCCCACCCTCCTCCCTCCATCCCTCCAGGACATCCAAGGCTGCCATACAGCACTAATGTGGAGACCAAAATAACAGTCTGTAGTTCTTCCCCTCCACTGCTCAAGATTTACTTCTCCCACTCTTGGCATTCAGAATCCAGCTCTCCTCCACCTGGCTCTGGTGCCTGACCCATAAACTACCCATATTCCCCTTTCCATAAATCTGGGTCAATATTTACAAAAATAATAAGAACAGTGCTTGCAATATCCAACAGGAAGGAGATATTTGGCCACTGGGATGTCATTCTCCAAACAAGTGTCAAAATCTTTGGTGATTGAATGCTAGTAGGTTTAACAGGTGGCCCATTTATGATGTGATCCCCAGGGCCATTTCATCTCATATGTTAAACGGCACTGAACACTCAGTGGAGTAGAGACTAGGAGCTGACAAGTAGATGGCCGGCACAAGCAACTAGTCAGTGTTGCCTCCCGACTGGACTGGGGTGCTTGGTGTGTTGTGTGCAGGGTGCGGTCCTACCTGGATGGGACTGGACTGGGGTGGTTGGTGTGTTGTGTGCAGGGTGCGGTCCTACCTGGATGGGTCTGGAGAAGCCGTAGATGCCGGATGAGATCCAGGCCTCGCGCTGGATGTCGGTGCAGTGCGGCCGCTCCTCCGACTGCTGGAACACGCAGCGTTCCCGCACCGTCTGCACACAAGCACAGGAACAGGAAACAACATTACTAGAAAAGAACTACAACTGAAAAAAATAATAACAAAACCGAGACGTGCAACAGAGCCATTATGTCTTTGTATGGCATTCCTAATCCAATGATCAAAGTTACGTCACTGCCTGACTGACCTGCAGGCCCCCTAAAAGAGCTATCTGGCGCATTTGCAACACGGAGAGGAACAGTCGGTATAAGAGCGTGGAGCAGGTCAGACAGAACCGCATGCTGCTTGTTGGACAACAAGTCCTCTGTAACCTTAACAAATAGACTAGGTGCACGAAAGGCTTTTCCTGTACTCTCATGTATTTCCGGTGGACCGTTAACTGTGTTGTAACAACATCTTCTGTTATATTCTGCTCCTTACCTTCACTGAATATCTTGTTTGCCCAATAATAACAATTTTAACACGCATAAATCCTTCTTTATCGTAACATGCTGATTCCCTAGTGCAACCCCCAACCGGGTCTGTGTGTAGACACTAATTACATTAACAATAGCAGCAGGTTCAAACATACCTGACTCCACTGGAAACAAACCAGCGCACAGAGAGCATTTTGTGCACGTAGTCTATTCTTGCACTTCTAGGTCTTAGAAGATCCACTACCACCATGCACAACCGGTTTCCAGGGCAGCTGGCAGGGCTTGATCAGCCATTTATAAACATGTTACTAGTGATTTCAAAGAGGTGATTCATGACTTATGACCATAACATCTGGTCTAATATCAGGACAAAATAAAAATAAAAAATAGATAAATTACTTGACTAAGTAAGAGCAAATAGACAAGAGCATCAGCACCAGGAACCATTTTCCTACTTGGCCCAATAATCTAAATCTTAAAGTTGGCCAACATTTTTGCATACTGAGTGGCATAATTCTGCAGCTGTCTTGGGGAGAAAAACATATAAACCTTCCAATTTATACACAATGGAAAACTTTGTGGTTTCCGAATCTCCCAAATCAAGGAATTTTCCTTACACAGAGGCGTCTTTGTGGTCTGTGCCAGGATGCCGTTGCTAACCAGCACAAACAGGCCTGGTGTGTGAGAGTGGCTGAGGAAAGGCCTGCTGGGGGAACGTGCCCTCTGACTCGTGATCTGGGACACCCAGGGCCAGCCACTCAAGAACACCCACCAACCGACACTGACCAGAAATCAAATTTAAAAAGGCTAAAAACACACAAGTTCAGCCAGTCATAGGTTGCACGAGGCTTTTGGAAGAACACTTAGTTCTGCTTTTAACCTATATCTAGGGACAGTATCAACATGAGAAAACAGAACAGAGTTGTTTGAAGGGCCAGTTAATGTGAGAGTTTGAGGAAGTGTTAACTGCACAGTCAGATTTAGGAGAGATGTATGCGTTTAAAACTGGCAAGGCTTTTTTTTTTTTATTTTATCTGTTTTACTGCTGAAACCTAATCAATTTTGGTCCCTTATAGTGCTTTTGGCAGCAAAGCTTCTTATGAACCCACTTTCCTGCAGATAAGTTCTGTGGGACTAAAAAAACTCATTTGCATGCAGGTACATGAGGATTAAAACTCCACTCAACGGCTGCTTTCTTAAAGCACATCTTGCTAGTACTGGGTTGGACCCCCTTTTGCCTTCAGAACCGCCATAATTATTTGTGGCATATATTCAACAAGGTGCTGGAAACAATCCACAGAGATTTTGGTCCATATTTACATGGTAGCATCACACAGTTGCTGCAGTTCTGTTGGCTGTACATCCATGATGTGCAGCCTCCTGTTACACCACATCCCAACGGTGCTCTACTGGACTGAGATCTGGTGACAATGGAGGCTATATTAGTACAGTGAACTACTTGCACCAGTTTAAAATGACTGAAGCTTTGTGACATGGCGTGTTATCCTGCTGGAAGTAGCCATCAGAAGATGGGTGCACTGTGGTCATATTGATGGACATGGTCAGCAACAATATTTAGGTAGGCTGTGGCATTTAAATGATGCTCCAGGGGCCAAGAACAGATTCACCACACTATTACACCACCACCACCAGCCTGAACCGCTGAAACCAGACAGGATGGATCCATGTTCTCATGTTGCTTAGTCAAATTCTGACCCTGCAATCCAAATGTCGCAGCAGAAATCAAGACAACTTTTTCCACTCTTCTACCATCCCAGTTCGGTGAGCCTGGAACTCATCTGCTTCACGGTTCAGCATGTTGTGTGTTTAAAGATGCTCTTCTGCATACCTCGGGTTTAATAAAATGGTTATTTAAGTTACTGTTGCCTTTCTTTCAGTTCAAACCAGTTTGGCCATTCTCTGACATCATCGGGCATTTTTGCCCAGAGAACTGCTGCTCACTGATTATTTTCTCTTTTTCGGACCATTCTCTGTAAACCCTACAGATGGATGTGTATGAAAATCTCAGTACATCGGCAATTTCTGAAATACTCAGAAAAGCCCATCTGGCACCAACAGCCATGCCACATTCAAAGTCACTAAAATCACCTTTCTTTACCATTCTGATGCTCGGTCTGAACTTCAGCAGATCATTTTGACCATTTGGCTATTTAGATATTTATTTTAATGAGCCGATGAACAGGTGTACTTAGTGGCCAGTGAGTGTATTTCATATAATACATCTACTGATGAAAATATAATATTTAAGCATTGATGTTTTCTAATATTGCAATGTAAACTCTGTCACATTATGTGAACATCAAGCCCCTGTCATAAAAAGTGAATCCAGCAGCACTGTCACAGTCAGATTGATTACACAACTACAGTACCAGCACCATTGCACACTAAAGTAATTCCTGTCAGCACAAATTCACCAATGATGGTTTACAACTCAACCTCACCCTTCTCACTAATGAAAATACTAGCTGCGTACCATCAGTGTCGTGTGGTTGAGGTTCCACGTGTACGTGGTGAAGCTCTTGCTGACTGGGTCAACAACAGAGTCCTCCAGGATGTAAACAGACTGCGAAAGGTTGATGGGGAAGAAGCACTCTGCCCACCGCGGGAGACGATTTGTCTTCGTGAGAAGGCGCCGAGTGCGGAGCTGATGATCTGCGGTCACCTCCCTGAACACAACGTCCTCCGTGAGGACATGAGTGCTGAGGATCAAACAGAAGCACAGGTTTTCTCAAATTCACTAGATATGCATTTGATCCCTGTAGTTGGCAATGAGTGAATAAAAGCATGTTTTGGTGGATGTGTGATGAGTTACACAATATCTAAAGCTCAACTGAAAAGCTATTATGCAGAGTAAGACGTGGAAAGTGTAAGATCTTGAACACAAATAGTAAATGAGATCAATTGTTCCATCCACCTCAGAAAAATCTATACCTTTAAAAAACACACGTGCCAGACACACACAAGTGCTCACATGGAGTTCAATACACAAGTTTTAGTGAACTAAAAGTAAACTGAACTGTGCTAATGAAACTTACCTGAATGGATTGGGATACCTCTGCCAAAACGCAGTGGTAACATGGTCCCATGAACTTTTGATATCAGTCTCATTAAAGAAATATTTCACCATTATCCCAACAGTCAATGGGTTGTTTTGAGTGTATATGGCCCACTTGTTGACATAACAGTTGTCCTATTCATGTGAGCTTCTATCGTAGCACCTGTGGAAGAGAACACAGCTTAGTGGCCTCACTCTGCAACCACAGATTCCTTGTTAATTTTGTTAGGTTGAAGAAAAAGACTGAATGGGTAACAGGCTTGAAAAACCTGTCTAAACTCCAAAAAAAGAGATGTATTGATATAGGTCCAATGTGGACTTTGACAGGCAAAATATGGGGAACTTTTTCAAACGTCAATCTCCTCTGGAATAATTGAAACCTTACTAAATTCATCTGACTAGTTACTGGGGAATGACCATGATGACTATATGCAAACTCTATGAGAAAACTTCCATTTAAATATTACCATGAATAATGTATAGCTCTTAGCTAACATTGCCTAAGATGATAAGCTATACCACTGACCTTCCCAATCAGCTAAGAACTTCTCAAAACGACAGGTTGTATAGCTTGACAGTTTGCCAATTACATAACTGATGACCTGAAACGCAAACTTCTGATGACTTAAGTTAACGTTTAACACTCAAACCTACTTTTCACCTTGACAGTAACTTAGCTAACGTTATTGCAACCATCAGGCTAGGTTCTCTACACATAAGCTAACGTAGCTAGTCTGTCTGACGTTGTTTGCCAGGTGACTTCTGAGAACAGAAGTTCATTGGGGATCTCATCTTCTGATGTCAACCGGCCCTTAGTGAAAAAAGCCAGACCGTTCAAATAGCAAAATATAACGTTACCATGAATGCTATTACGACATTCATTAACTATTCATGCTGCTGTCTCATAAAGGGCTAGCTAACATTGGCTGAAGTTAGCCCGATAGCTATCATCATCATCATCATCATCATCATGTATTAATGTTACATAACAATACCAAGAGACGTTAGATAGTAATAACAACTTACCAAATTCATGTGGTCAAAACCCATATGTCGCTATCCCCATATTACACTACCGTTCAATCGTTGTCATTTATCGGTCGTCAGCTACAGCTAGGCGATACTGGTTTGTCGTTGGCCTACCTCAATGACAGATTGTTCAATGTTTTACGGTGGGGAGGAGTTCGAGGCTATGTGCTCATTGGCTGAAAATACCACCATCGGTAGACTAGCTGATCCCAAAGTTGTGTAGTAGAAAGCATTTCTGTGCTGAGCCTCGTCTACCATCTAGTGGATTGCCACATCTACACCAAAGATTCTAGAACAGAGCCCTGTTCTAGAATCTTTGATCTGTTTTGTATCCGTTTAGCTAACTCTTTTACTGCAGACACATCTAGGCCTACTAACAAGACATTTCCAACATGACCCACTACAGAGCCCGTCTACGGAGACATTCTTTGTCCACTCAGTCATATTGCGAGTTCATGATAATGTCCTCTGTGAAAAGATTGTAAACGTCCAGGAACACTTTTGGAAGTGAATGGTAAGCATAAAGACATGTATTTAATAACTCATTCATACTGCCATGGCAGGCAAAGTACACTAAGTAAATATACACACTAAAATGCTTATTGGATATATAGACATGTTATAAAGGTGTATGGATAGGGCCTCAAAATATGAAGGATTTTATACTGGCCAACAGTCTGCCCCATTGGTTCCATCTTTTACGGAATTTCCAAACACAGATTTGGAAAAAACTTGCAATACAAACTGTTCTCTAACCCACTACACTGGCGACAGGAACCCAGATAAGACCAAAATAAAAATAAAACTGTTCGATTCCATTTTCCCTAGAGCATGTACATCAGACCACTGTTTCATAGTCCCATCTGCAGTCTCTAGCTTTTGTGAAAGTCCAGTAGAAAGGCAGGCGTGTAGCATCTCTGTCCTTTTCGCAGGAAGGTACAGCAGTACTGAATGCTGCATGTTGCATACCAGCGTGGACCATATTCTCCATTGGGGAATGCACCTTCTCAAACATGCAGTAAGTAGAGACACACCCAGTGGCAACCAAGGCACTAGAGGGGTGGTAAGGTCCTATGTAGAGGAGTGTGTCATCCTTCTCGGTTTTATGTGTAAGCCAGATGGACGTTCTCGTAGCAGTGGAGGATGATGAAGAGTCCTCACCAGCCTGAAACTCTCCCGATGTTCCCTCCAGAGTTGGTTCTTTAGGGATTGTAGACCGGGTTTGCCCCACTTTTGGCTTCTTCTTTTTCTTTGCACAGCTCTGCACAGGACATTCTGTGCAGCCATTGGTTTTGTTGGCCAGTACAATGGCTAACACACCAGGGACGCAGATGGCAGGTCCGATGGCAATAAGTGGAACATTACCAAGACTCTCACCCTTCAATCCTGACACTGTAAACATGAAGCCGAAGAAAAGAAAGATGCTGCACAAGGCTACCACCATACCTGTGCGTGGGTTTATGCCTTCCACTCTAGTCATCTGGGAAATATACTTATTGACCCCCTTCTAAAATAAATGTTTCCATCTGATATGGATCAAAGGCCCAAATAAATTCTAATAACAGAACCTGAAGTAAGTAATAATTCTGTAATTGAATCTGCATTGTCTTTGAGTTTCCATTAATCGTTTGCTAGCACGAATGGTTATGATAAACCTAGTTTATGTCTAAAGTCGACGGGTGCTTTTATAGTGACAGGTCCACCTCCTGGAATATCCACACACAGAAACCTGAGAATCCCACAGGCCACTAGGGAGGCATCCACAGGCTTTCCTGGGAGTGTGCATGCTGTCACCGACTGATGGTATGCACGGACTTCCGCATGCCAAAAAATTGCATTGCAATTACACATCATATGAAGACTTTCCATATTGACTTGAGGTTGAAACTTTACATTGCATGCCCAAATGCCTCATTCAAATGTGTAAATCCTCCACTAACCATTTTTTATCACCTCATTAAAAATAATTTCAGTACATTTCTGTGTAGGTTGTACTTAGCCTCAAATAGTTCATTCATGGTTTACTGAAACTGACATTGGATACCCGATCCATCAGACTGGGTTTGGAGTCATTGAGTCTTTGCCATAATGTAACACATCTAAAACACTTCCGTCCATGCAGTCAGCCAGAAGACACCTTGTGCCTTACCCAAACTGCCGACAAATATAGAGGAGCATCTCTTTGGACTCTTTGCCAGGCCTGAGGCAAAGGAGATACCCTTAAGACACTAATTAAAGCCTTTGAAGTATTAAATATGGAACCTTGAAATGCTGGATTGGCTAGTGGTACCAGCTATATTTTTTCAAGTATTATTTACACAAACCTCTGGTTGGCCTTATGTTGCAGGGTGACCACATGTTTAAAACTGCTACTAGCAGAAATGGCACTCAGTTCTCCTGAGATTATTCTTGCACGCACACATCCATTAACTCAAAGTAATCTCAAATGATATCGGACACCCCATAGTGTCAGTAACAAGCTCTTGCTCTTGAAGCTCTTGAATCATGATTGTGATTGTCACTGCGGAAACTAAGAGTTGATGGATCTCAACCACGTTGGTATTTTGTTTAAGATTTACACATTTGTTGTTGTATGTTAGTTGAGCTCTTTATAGCCTGGGGCATGAAGGAAAAAATAGCCTTGTTTAGAACTGTGATACTAAAGTATTAATAGCTATCTCCCCATCTACACTATGTTACAGCAACATGTGAGGCTACTGGTCAACAATGTCAACCTATGTCTGACAAAGAAACCCGGCATAATGTGAAAGCCTACAGTATCTCACAAAAGTGTGTACACCCCTCACAATTTTGTAAATATTTTATTATATCTTTTCATGGGACAACACTGAAGAAATGACACTTTGCTACAATGTAAGTGAGTGTACAGCTTGTATAACAGTGTATGTACAGTACTGTCCCCTCAAAATAACTCAACACACAACCATTAATGTCTAAACTGCTGGCAACATAAGTGAGTACACCCCTAAGTGAAAATGTCCAAATTGGGGGCCCAATTAACCATTTTACCTCCCCGGTGTCATGTGACTCGTTACAAGGTCTCAGGTGTGAATAGGGAGCAGGCGTAAATGTGATGTTATCGCTCTCCCACTCTCTCATACTGGTGACTGGAAGTTCAACATGGCACGTCATGGCAAAGAACTCTGAAGGATCTGAAAAAAATTATTGTTTTTAAATAATTGGGGGGTCAGCCTGTCAGTGCTCAGACCATAACGCCGCACACTGCATCAAATTGGTCTGCATGACTGTTGTCCCAGAAGGATGCCTGCAAACAGTTTGCTGAAGACAAGCAGACTAAGGACATGGATTACTGGAACCAAGATAAACTTATTTGGTTCAGATGGTGTCAAGCGTGTGTGGAGGCAACCAGGTGAGGAGTACAAAGACATGTGTGTCTTGCCTACAGTCAAGCATGGTGGTGGGAGTGTCATGGTCTGGGGCTGCAGGAACCATGCCAACATGCACTGTGACATACTGATGCAGAGCATGATCCCCTCTTCGGAAACTGGGCCGCAGGGCAGTATTCCAACATGATAATGACCCCAAACACACCTCCAAGACAACCACTGCCTTGCTAAAGAAGCTGAGGGTAAAGGCGATGGACTGGCCAAGCATGTCTCCAGACCTAACCCTATTGAGCATCTGTGGGGCATCCTCAAACGGAAGGTGGAGGAGTGCAAAGTCTCTAACATCCACCAGCTCTGTGATGTCGTCATGGAGGAGTGGAAGAGGTGTCAACCTGTGAAGCTCTGGGGAACTCCATGCCCAAGAGGGTTAAGGCCGTACTGGAAAATAGTGGTGGCCACACAAAATATTGACACCTTTGGGCACAATTTGGACATTTTCACTTAGGGGTGTACTGCCTTTTGTTGCCAGCGGTTTAGACATTAATGTGTTGAGTTATTTTGAGGGGACAGCAAATTTACACTATACAATTGCTATACACTCACTGTACAGATTTCTGTACACTGCTGTACAGATACTTTACATTGTATCAAAGTGTCATTTCTTCAGTGTTGTCCCATGAAAAGATATAATAAAATATTTGCAGAAATGTGAGGGGTGTACTCACTTTTGTGAGATACTGTAAATTAACACACTAGCCTGGCACTAATCTATCGTTGATGGCTTCTTTACACATTAAAGGAATCAAAGGAATCCAGAAAAATGGCACATCCGAAACAAAGACCCTTGATTACTAGCGGAAGGGCCTTTGGGTCGGCCTTTTTTGCTATTATCTTCCTATTCAATAGGTGTCGCTCTGGCAAACTAATGGAGTTGTCATGATATTGTTTATTTCAAGAGTACACTCTTTCCTGCATGTAGCTAGCTCCTCACCTAGCAGTGAGTGTCCTCCGGTGTCATTGTGATCAGGTTGACTGATTTGATTTTAGGGTTTGCTTATTTACAGATTGCATCATGGTTGGCTATACAGCGGACGAGAAACTCCGCGTCGATCAACTAACCACTCTAAGAAGAAAATGGTTGAAGGACCAGGAACTTAGTACCAGGGAACCTGTGGTTGAACCCAAACCGCTCGGCCGCATTCAGAAATTCTGGGCAGGCTTTTTGGAGCCTAAGAGCTTGTGGAGACTTTATGTAAGTTTGATAACTCTTGGGAGGTATATTATATACATTTATAAATGACGCCGAAACTGTTTAGTTCTGCTTGTAAATAACAAGGTCGCAGTGCGAACTAGCTGCTAAGTAAGCGTTAACGTTAGCCAATATCGTATAACGTAAAAGATGTCAACAACTGGCTAGCATGTTAAGCCTTATCTCATGTCTGCTCACATCAACTTCATAATTGGTGGTTAACAGCACCTAGTTAACTTTATGACTTAATGTTACAGGGTAAATCTGTCATAACATTAGACCTAACGTATGTTACATGATTTACCCAGGTATGTTACCCAAGATATTTATTGACTTAAGCTGAAGTCTTGTTAACATTTTGACAGACGTTCAAAGCCTATAACGCTGGTGCTTTCGCCGTTACACGAGTGCTGATTCCTGCTTGGATTGTGCACTACTATGTCAAATACCACGTTTCTGTAAGTAATGTTATATTAATCCTTCAAATATGTGTGTTGATCTCAATTGAACGTGTTGACAGAAAGGTGTGTATTACATTGAATATTGTTTTATATGCTGTCTTTTCAGACACTGCCATATGGTGTTGTTGCTTTGAAGCCCAGACTGTTTCCAGTAAGTAACTTACTCTGACAACAGTGGTTGGATCACAAGTAATCTCTTTAGTAAAATTAGATTTTTTTTTGTTGGAATTCATGATGGCACACATTTATTGACAATTACAATAGTCAATGTAACCATTCATTTCAATTCAGCGTTAGACTAATGACCTATGGAAGCCTAATAGGTTAATTATAGATAATAGATATGGACTTTTGTATAGTAATATGCAACGGTGAACACAATTAAGGTCTTGTTTTAGCATACATCTGACAATTATTTGGTTTATATTTCAATCCCCTTAGCTGGGTGTAGATATTTGCCAACACTGTGCTGGACATCCTCTTCACAATTCACTTGACTAGTCACTTTTGTGTATAACTGTTGTACTTTTGAAATGTGTCTGTGATGGTGGTGTGCTGTAATGTGTCTCTTTTCTGCTTCATCTTAGGGTGACACTGTTTTGGAGACCGGAGAAGTTGTTCCTCCCCTTCCTGAAGCTGAGGACCATGGACATCACTGAAAAACAGCAGATGTGATCAAAACCTTGATTTGTCTTCATTGTACAAATTTAATGTATATATATATGTCATTAAAGATATTCTAGCTGATCTTACAGTGCATGATGGTTTCCGTTATTTTGATTATTCCACGTCACTTCTCTTACATAGTGTGTCAATGTATGATGGTGCCTGCAGAATAGATCACTTTATGCCATCCTGCTGATGTAGCAATAGGCGCAATAGGAATAACACCTAAAAGTACCCAGTGTATGTATCACTAAATGCAACAAATAACCACATAATGTAATCCTGAGTTTGCGTTAGTGTGGCAGGCATGTTCATATTGAGGAGCCTAACAGCCTTAGGAAACTATTCCTGTTTTGGCCATCAGACTATTGAATACATCAGTATTCAGAGGAAGAAGTGTCTGCAGGAATTGTACTGAGTGTAAATGCTGTGGAAGGTTTATCTGTCCTACATTTATCTGCAAACATAAATTGAAGCACAACACTGGATAATACAAAAGATTGAAAAAGTAAGTACCACCTTCCAAATATTTCAAAAACTACTTATAACATTATTATACAAATGCAGCATTATTAGGTGTCAGCTTGTAGGACTACAAAAACAGCCCTAATTTGTTGGTCACCAATATTGGTGATCAAATGGTAAAAAAAATATGTATCTCAGTACTTGTCCTTGGTGCACAGCCTTGTCAATCATGTATCATCAAAGTCTGAAAAAGAGGCTTGGACACCCAGGTAAAGTGGACATAACTGTAAGTGTGCAAAATACGGATTATTTGTCTGCCTCTGGATGTTTGTTCAAACTCCAGACAGACATTTTAATTCGGGACAGCTATTGAAATAGGTAGCAAACAAAATATGTGGAAAACTTATCAATTAATTCGTTCTGCTAGATATCTAACAGATTATTGTTACATTTCGAAAATCACCGTTATCTGGCACACTCAGTAAGCCTACACATGAGCTTGGGATAGGAGAAATGTACACGTCGATCAGCATTCATTTGGTAACAGCATTGTGCTCTTTTTTTTTTGGTCATGATTCTTCAGCTGTCAACATGATGTTCTTTCTCTCACGGTTTACCATGTTTACAATGGTAGAGCTTTAAACCCAGTGGGAAATAGCTATGACATTACATTTTCCTGTCAAAATATTTATTGTAAAACATCGGCTATGATGAATAGAACTACATAGTCTATTACTGTTTATTATGAAACACTTTCGTTGCTGTCAATGTGGAAGACGAACTTTATTTTGAAAGAATTTCTTGTTACACCGGAAATATTTGATACACAAGGCTAGCCTCTGTTGATTTCATCGGTCTCTTACTAAATTGAAAATAATATTGCTCTATGTCTTCTAATACGTTACTCTGCGAATAGTTACGGGCAGTACGTTCTTTATATTTTTGTTTTGTGTCAACAGCAAGTGGCACGGGGTGTTGGATTAACTTTTACGTTAAATGAGGTATCATAACGTTAGCTTCATTGGCTGCTCAACTGGCAGCTTTAGTGGAAGGCTTGCTAGCTAGCAACCCTTCGTGGTTCTTTAGTTATGTTAACAAGCTAAGTTAGCTCTTCTGTGAAATGTGTATCTAGTCACGAAGACGTAGGCCTATGTGTGTCATATATGGTTAGGCTAAAACATGGAGACCTTACCGACGACGAATTGATTACTAATGTTGAGCTAACGAAGTCAACATACATCCTCCTCCATTTGACGAGGGGGGTCACCAAAAGGATCTCCTTTGAAGAACGGTCAATGTTTTTATGGATGTGATTGCGTAAGTACACATATTTTCGTATTTTGCTTGTCAAACCAATCAATCGAACTCCATATGTGGAATTTATCTTGTAGGGTGCAGAGTATCTTATTTCATTATTTTGCTAACTAACATTCACTGACACCGATTGCCATTCGTGCGCCGTCACGACGTTCATTGGCTGTTACAATGGCAAGGTTGTGTCCCAGAATTTACAGCCATGTTTTAAACGGAATGTTTATAAATTATCTAGATGTCTTGAGACCTAGATCAACATGCAAGTGAGTGGATGTGTTTACACCGGCTAATCGACACTTCCTCCCCCTTATAATGTTTTCATGTACATGTTGTGTCTAAATTAAGAGTGGAATGCAACAACAGTTTGTAAGTTAATGTAACCCCCCGCCCCCACATTATTAAACAAATTTGTTACATAGAGTGTTACCTCTTGATCTCCTGTTCATTAACACATACATTACTTGTTTCCTAGTAGTTGCTCATTTCAGTAACCTGTGCATTCTTTCTACATCTCTTTGGCAGATAATGGCAACAACAAAGATGAAACTGCGGGTCCGAAAGAAGGCTCCAGTTAGCAGTATTTCTCAGGCCATGTCTGCCGAGGCCTCACCAGACTCTAAATGTCCCATATGCCTGGACAAGTTCAAAAACATGGCCTACCTTGACCTATGCCTGCACAAATTCTGTTTCCGTTGCATCCATGAATGGTCCAAAAACAAAGCAGAATGTCCCCTATGCAAGCAGCCATTCAACTCAATCTTTCACAGCATAAAAGCAGAGAATGACTTTAAGAAGTATGATCTGCGGCCTACTGAGAATGGCTCGTTTGGGAACCTGGGTGGCCAGAGGTTCAGGTATCGTACCACAGTGACTGGTGACCGCAGACGACCTCAGCGAAGGACATCCCCGCCACCTGATAACGGGGTTATGTTTGAGAGTCTGGCATCTCCTGCTTCCCCACGACAGGACCGGAGCCTTCACCGCATGATGATGAGACTGGCAGCGAGGCGGAGGGCTGAGAATGAGGGTAGGGCCATGCGAGCACTGCAGGAACAGGAATTGATTAAGTTCAGGCGTGCCCTATACCGGAGAGGGGTGCGTGTTCGGAGTGTGCGGGATAATGGACGTACCCGGGACACGTCAGCAGAGTTCTTCCAGAGGAACCCAGCTTGCCTTCACCGTCTGGTGCCTTGGCTAAAGCGAGAGCTGACTGTGCTGTATGGTGCTCACGGCTCCCTCGTTAATATTGTTCAACACATCATTATGTCACAGATAACCAGGTACAACATGGAAGAAGATGCCATAGTCCAAGAGCTTAGGCCTTTTCTTCAAGCACGTACTGAACATTTTGTGCACGAATTTATTAATTTTGCCCGTTCTCCTTACAACATGGAAGCTTATGATCAGCATGCTGTCTATGACTGCCCGGCCCCCTCTTCGGAGGAAGACAGCAGCTCAAACTCATCTGTAATTGCCATCTCAGAGGATGAAGAAGACTCTGTGGGTTTGAACTCCAACCCTAACTCTATGACTGGCAGCACACTGAGCCAGACGCCGTGGGATGACGAGACGCCAGGGCCCTCCTACTCCACAGAGCCTGTCCAGACTATGGCACTGTCAGTGAGAGACTCGGACTCTGAGAGCAGTGTTGAGGAGGCTGATGGGCCCGTCGCTACACAGGGAAGCCCCCCAGTTACAGTCGATGGATCTGCACAGGCGAGGGACCATGCCTCTTCTGGAGAGGACGACTGCCTCATTGTGGGGTACGTTAAGCCAATGGCTGAACGGACACCAGAGCTGGTCCAGCTTTCATCTGACTCGGAGGAGTCTGTACAGGACGAAAGCACAGCAGCCCCCAAGCAGCCCATGCACATCCACTTTGGCTCTGAACTCAACTCCCCAGCCTCCGTCAGCTCCTCATCAACGAAGCACAAGTCCACAGAGAAAGAATCTCCCAGACTGACTGGTGGGAAAGAAAATGAAAGGAACACCCCAGAAAAAGGGAGGGATCCAGGTTTGGTTGAGGGGTCCCCATCATCAGACCAGCACACTTCATCAAGCCTGGCTCTCAACCCAGATAAAGGGCCAGAGGACCGAAGTGACAGAAGACACCGAGCTCGAGACCACACAAGATCACGGTCAGGGTCGTGGTCTAGGTCCAGAAGTCATGACCGGTCATCTCACAGCAGCAGGAGGCACTCCCGGTCCCGGTCTCAGAGCAGAGACCACTTCAGAGAGGGGAACCATCCAGACAGGAGGCATGACAAACAGGGGGGTGATCACTCCGTTTGTGGCCGAGAGGCAGCGCCACATGCGTACCACTGGCACTCGTACAGCCACTACAGCTGTGAAAGGGACAGAAGCCGAAAGCATTACACAGAGAAAAGGTCCTCCTACACCAGCTATTACATCAGCCCAGACCGCCATTCCCGGCCGCGGTCGCGCAGCCGGAGCCGAAGCCACAGTCGGGAGTCACGCCGGCGGGAGCGGCGACACTCCAGAAGCCGCTCCAGCAGTGACTCGCGGTCCTCCCACAGGAAGTCCAAGCATGACAAGCCTGGGGGAAAGAGGAAGTACAAAACACGCCACTTGGAGGAGCCCGCGCCCAAGAATGGAGCTTCCAAACAACTTGAGTCTGCAGAGGATGGTGTGAAGGAGCGAAAATCAAGCAAAGAAAAGCATGGAAAAAAGTCAAGAGAAAGATCTATGAAGAGAAGTCCAAGTGTAGAAATTGTGTATGAGGGCAAGTCTGGAGATCAAACCAGGAGACATCACAAAAAAAAGAAAAAACACAAGAAGAAGAGCAAGAGACATAGGAGCAAGGATCGAAGTAGTAGGCATTCACCTGTTATAATTACCATAGATAGTGACAGCGATCATGCTACTAACACTAAAGACTTGACTTGCCCCATTGGCAGCAACAGTGATGTTGATGACCCCATCCCAAACCTTTCTCCTCCTTTAGTCCCCTCCAGCAATCCTGCAGGTGGCTGCTTATTAGACTCTATACTGCAGCACTGGGAACAGCAGTTTCCCACAGTCAGTCAAAGTGTTGGAGCCAGTGTCATGACTGATCCACCAGACCCTTTGACAGGGGAAGCAGATCCAGTGACAAGTCAGCCAAATCCCTTGGCTGGTTCCCCACATCCCCTGACCAGTCAACCAGTCCTCCTGATAAATCAATCAGGCCCATCGGATAATCAAACAGGGTACTTGACTGATTCACTAGATTCCTTGACAGATCCACCCAGCCTCCTAACCGATCCGCCACATTCTTTGACAAGTGAACCCGATCCGTTGGTAAATCAACCAGATTTTTCTGCTAACATGCCAGATGGTTCGACTGAAACATTAAATCCATTGATTGATACGTCAACCACTTTGTCTGATCCACCACACTCCTCTACCGATGACCCAGGTTCTTTGACACATCAGCTAGAGACATTGGTTGAACAGTCAAATCACCTCACTAATCAACAAAACCCCTTGACTGAGCCACATACTCCTGTCGCTGACCCTGCAGATAAACAGGAGTCTTTAGGTGGGGCGTGTGATGTGCCACTGTGTTAATGACTGTTAACATTTAGCTGATGGCCTTCAGTGGTAGAGGACTCTCCAGGAGCAACCACAGAGTGGTAGTAGAAGCAGAAAGATGGCCTTCACTCTGCCCCTCCAGTGGAAAGATATGTTGTTCTGCCAAACATTGTGTGCTATTGTCGCTAGTGTGTTCATCGAAGATGAAAGACATTTTGTTCGGATGTTAAATGATAACAGGATTTGACTTTCTCTGGGAAGACAGAAAAATGTTTTTTTTGTTTTTTGTTTTTTTGTAATTGTCAGATGTTAAGTTTATGTTTGTATATTTCAAATGAAAAGATTTTTTACATGCCTTTCATGCAGCTTATGGTTATCTTTGATCCACTCTCAGGGAAAATGGATTGATGCTGTTGATTTAGCTTTTATAAATCCTCTTGAGACCAAACTCCCTGCTGCTCTTGGATTCTTGGATTTTATTGTGCCCGGTGTTGACAGTATTTGAACATAGGACTCCTACTTTAGGAACTTGGAAGGACTCTTTAAATCATTCTGTCAAATGTAAATTGCAATAAAAGGCCCAGATCCACCCCTAGTGTAATAGTTATTTTTTTTAACGATGGGAAGGGTAGTGGTATTTAAGATATTGCTTCATTCAAAGTGGTCAATGAAAAGCAAGTAAGAATGTGTGGGATTCAATGAAATAGGCTTACTTAAATTCACCTGCAAATGAGCAGTACTTTCTTGGCCCCTGTGAGTGGACAAGGCTAGGACGTACACAGACAGCAAGTTGGGTTTAGTGTGTATTATCCCTGGGTATTTTGAATACCGTCATGAAATGTGAAATAACCACCCACACCCATTTTTTAAAAACTTTTAAAAGACCTATAACAGACTGTACAATAAATGTGATCACCAGACCACTGTCTGCTTGATCATCATCATCAGAAAGACGGCCAACATTTTAATCGGTTGGGTAAGTAATGCTAAATATGATGTCTAGGCAGCAGTGAGTGGTGGTATGATATAACAATCCATCACATCCAACCGAGCTAAGAAGTCTCCGCCCTCTTCTGACGTGACAGGAAGGAAGTAACCGATCTGAACTACAGGGGGGAAATAATCGAAGAAAATATGGCACCTGGTTTGCAAATTAAGGTATGTGTATTGTTACAAGTATGTGCCTCAGAGAAATTTGGAAGTGAGTTGAATTTAGCACACAATTACACGGTGAGCGTGCAAAAGCAGCGTAAATAATGTTATCCTTAAGTTCGTGGCCACTGTTGGATTATTTTAATCAGCGTTAGTCTGGGAACTGGGCTACACAAAAATGCTGTAAAGTGCATTTATGAAATGTACACTGGCGGTTCATGCCGAAAGATGAACTGCGATAGAGTGCAGAATTAGTTTAGGAGCAAATGTCCTCAGAATTGTTCACCGCACGTGTCTGGCACATTGATTCCAAACAGCACTGAACAAATAGCTAGCTTAAATCTAACAGGAGCAGCATTCTATAGAAGATAGAATTGAATCGCGCATTTTCACAGTTGTAAAGGAAGACAAATGACGAAAAATACCTGAAAATCCTCTTTACCGTTAATGTTTATAAACGATGGAACTGCATATTTGTTAAATGTCTTGGTGCATACGAATGTTGATGGAATCCACCATTGGTGACCCGAGTGGTTGCAGCAAAGCCTAGAACAGGCTGTTCACGTTTTAGAATTGAAGTTACTTATTAGTGGATGCCTGCATCCAAGTTGCTCAGTGGACTCATTTACAAAAATCCCCAAAGACCATACAGTAGGCTAACCTATCATCTGGATGAAGTGAACCGATGTGACACAATAAAAATAAAAAGTAAACCATGAGTGCTTTAAGCCAAATAAGGCCTATAGAGCAAGCTGGACCCTGTTAAGAATAGGAATTGATTTTTGGTGCCATTGTCGATTCTGCTTATCGGTCTGATTTTTAAAAAATATAACTTCTCTTGGAAAAGCTTGTCCTTTTCAGCATCAGAATACAGAGTGACCCCTCAGCAGTTTTCCAAACGCAAACTGGTGTTGTGTACCAGCTGTAAAGTTCAGTAGCCTAAACCTGACAACGCCTCTTAGGTTTAATGCATAAAACCTTTATTACTGCTTCACAAAAACATGCTTATAATGATGTATATCCTGCTGCGTTGGCCAACAGAGCTGCTTCGAATAAAGTAAAGTAAACCATGACCACCTTGACGCACTTCAATTTCACTTTCTGTTCACTCTCAGAAAGAGATATTAGTACAGCGGCTAAGCACCGGAATCGTTCAGTTTTCGCAGAAAGCATGAAACTTGGCACAGTTATACTACTACCCCTAGTGATCAAAAATTGAAATGGACCCCAACACATAGCGCCCCCTAGTGGCTGCCACCTTGAATTCAAAGATGGCTATCATTCTTAATAGAATTGTTGCTACAACTTCAAAATTAAACAAGATAAAAAAGTATTTTAAGTTCTAACACTCATTTAGGGTCAAGGAAGCCATTGACATGATTTCCAAACAAACTTGATGTTGGCCATTTTGAAATCCAATATGGCGGATAACAAATGTGAAAATATAGACTATCTCTTTTGTTATTCATGATAGAAATATCATTCAAAAACAATTTCAAAGTTTGAACAGTACGAGGCAGTATAATCTGGTAAGATTCCAATATGGCCACTATGTGTAAGAAAATAAGCCATCTTGGTTAATTGAAGTAACTACCTACATCATCAATACATTCTTATTCTACTTCTCTTTCTGAGCAAACCTCTTACTATACACTGCTCAAAAAATTATACACTTTAAAAAATAAAACACATCAGATCTCAATGGGGAAAAAACATCATTCTGGATATCTACATTACATTACATTTGGCTGACGCATTTTTAGCCAAAGCGACTTACAACCTGGTAAACAGTTTAACGCTTTTAAAACAATTCTCTCAACAATTCTAGAACAATTTAAAACAATTCAAAAAGGTAGAGTACAATAGGGAAAAGTGCATCAGTGAGTGCTGTTTTTATACAGTCAAGTCAGGTGGTAAGTGCTAGAATTAGCTAGTTGTAAGTAGTGCTACGAGAGGAGATATTCTCTGAAGAGATCTCTCCATCTTCAGCTCTAGTAGGAACTGGTAGCGCGTTCTACCAACAAGGAATAACAGATGAACAAAGTTTGGATTGACCTGAGCGTACCGGTGGCAGAGCTAGACGATGTTTGTCTGAAGAGCGCAATGTTCGGGGGGTAGCATATATGCCTGTATGAGGGCATTCGAGTAGGTGGGAGCAGTAGTTTTAGCTGGGAGGACCAGCAGTTTGGTTTATGAGTGGTTTAGCAGGAGGTGGTGTGCCTTCATCCATGTAGATATGTCTGAGAGGCTATCCGAGGTCCGTGCCGAGACCAAGGGGTCATCAGGTGGAAAGAACAGATAAAGCTGTGTGTCATCTGCATAACAGTGGTATGAGAAGCTGTGCGAATCTGTCCCAAAGAAGTGGTGTGGATAGCAAAGAGAAGGGGCCCAGTACTGAGCCCTGGGAGACCCTGTGGTGGGATGGTGAGGTGCGGACAGCTCTCCAAGCCATGATGCGTTAAACGAGCATCCTGTGAGGTAGGATTCAAACTGATATGGACTGGGTAATATGTTAGGAACAAAAGGATGCCACTTCGTTATTTGGGAATGAAAATAATCAATCCACAGAGGACTGAATTAAAAGACCCCCCGAAAATCTAAGTGAAAAAAATGACGTGGCAAGCTAGTCCATTTTGTTTGAATTTCAGCGCAGCAACTCATGATGGTACTCAGTAGTTCATATGGCCCCGACATGCTTGATGGCATCGGGGCATGCTCTTAATGAAACAGCAGATGGTGTCCTGGGGTATCTGATCCCAGATGTGGACATGGCCATCACTGAGCTCCTTGACAGTCGGTGTTGCAGCCTGGCGGTGTTGGATGGACCAAAATATAATGTCCTAGAGGTGTTCAATCGGATTTAAGTCAGGGGAGTGTGGGGGGACAGTCAATGGTATCAATGCCTTCATCCTCCAGGAACTGCCTGCACATTCTCGCTACATGTGTCCAGCCATTGTTGTGCACCAGGAGGAACCCAGGGCCCACTCCACCAATACAGGGTCAGACAATGGGTCTGAAGTTTTCATCCTGATGCCTAAGAGCAGTGAGGGTGCAATTTGTCTTGCCCGTAGAGGTGTGTGCGTCCTTCCAAGGATATCCCTCCTCAGACCATCACTGGCCCACCACCAAACCAGTCAACTGCCAATTTTGTATTCTATGGCAAATGCCAATTGAGCTGCACGGTGCTGGGCAGTGAGCATAGGTCCTTCCAGAGGCCATCGGGCCCTCAGGCCACCTTCATGAAGTCTGTCTCTGACCACACTGTCATTCACACCAGCGGCCAGGAGGAGGTCATTTTGTAGGGCTCTGGCAGGGCTCCTACTGTTTGTTGTTACACAAAAGAGCAGATACTGGTCCTGCTGCTGGGTTAAGGACCCTCTACTATATTCTAGAGCAAGATGGTAGAGGGTCTCCTGGAATCTCCAACATGCTCTTGAGACTGCGCTGGGAGACACAGCAATCCTTCTAGCAATGGAACGTTTAATGTGCCATTCTGGAGGAGTTGGACTACCTGTGCAATGTTTGTAGGCTCCAGGTATTGGCTTATGCTACCAGTAGTGACACTGACCCTAGCCAAATGTGAAACTAGTGAAAAATCAGTCAAGGAGGATAAAGATGGAAAATGTATAATTTGCCACCAACTCTAAAACCATTCCTGTTTTTACAGACCTATCTCCCTTCCTTTCTTGTCAGTGTTTTTGGAGAAAGTGGTCTTCAAGCAAGGACTTACTATATCAGAACAACCTCAACTTTACCTGTATTGAGCTTTTGGTGTTTCCACCACAAGGCACACCCAAGGACTGGGCGCTGAACGCACTAGCAAGTGTCCTAAAAGTGCTGGTTCACTGACTAGCATGAGCCCTAATGTGTCAGGAGGGAGAGAAACTCATAAGGGATTACGTATTTAAATTAGCTTCATTGACAGGCATAATCATTTTATGGGATGCAAAATGTTAAACTACAATAAAACAAAATGGACCTTTTCTAATCACTATAAGCCTTAAATTAGCATATGCTAATTGGCCCCACCCACCTCAATTGAATTAGACAGTAGAATGTGTTGGACTGGGTTATATACTAATTTATCTAACTATGACTGGGTGTATGTACTAATTTATCTAACTCTAGAATAGAAGACAAGCTAATGCTTTCCCAAAAGGAAGCATGTTTCTTAAAGAGACGCTAGCATCCATGGGTTTTAGCCTCCTTGCTAGCATGCCAGCCTCTAGGGGGCAAATTATAAGGATTGAGTCCAGACAAGTGCAGGGTTTAGTCACACAGTCAAAACTTCACACATAGCCTAAACGCACCCCAGTTTTTGACTCAGTGTCAGAATGTATGGCTACTTCTTTAAAATCCAACATGTCTGCCGTTTTAATTATGCATGATTGTCTCATTATATATTTCATAATGCTGAAAGATGGCTATAGACGTCATATTATGTGTTAAAAGCAGCATAGCATTATAAATGTAGAAAAAAAGGGCATATTTTGGTGGCCATATTTGAAGTCAAGATAGGAGCCATTAGGGGGCGCTATGTGTTGGGGTCCATTTAAATTTTTGATCACTAGGGGTAGTACCATAACTGTACCAATTCTGCAAAAACTGAACGATTCAGGTAAAAATCTGGCCTTAGCCGTTGTGCTATATTGGCCATGGTCTGGAAAAACATGTCGGCATTGATAAGAGGAATTGATAAAGGTGGAACTGATTCTCTTGATTCGCGATTACCACATCTCTGATGGGGGTCATTGCCATGTTTTATGTGCTATCATAAATTCATCGTAATACTTATGAATTCCGAGCACACGAATGCTCAAACAAATTTGGAATCAGCAGTGGAACACTTGCTTTTTTCTATAATAGGCAAGTTGCGGAATGTGATCTTGGCAAATATTACAGTTTTGTCACACTGCTTGTCCATATCCCATAAGCGCCTAGACACCATTCTTTTGAGCAAATATGTAGTTTGATGAGTAATGTTATTATAAAAATCCATGTCCATGGTAAAGTAATGTGACAGAAACTGGCATGGAAAAATGAAAATGTTTATTTGCCATTTGTTCCAGAATAAAAAGACCCGTTGTAAACAAGTTAGTTAGTTTATTAGTTGTCCCCTTAGGGAAATTCTTTTTCACATTTTCCATACCGCTTTTCCTCCTACATGGTCACAGGCACATGATGGCACACACATGGTCACAGACAGGAATGACACATAAAGACATACATATTTCATACACCATAGACATTTGACACAGACATAACATATATTATCGGGGGTTCATGGGGAAAACATATATTATTGCACTGCATATATTTATCTGTGGGTCTTTGTCTTGTTGAGTGTTTGGATTGCTGAGGGGATTAGGCTTTTGCTGAAGCGGGCTTTATTGCACCTTATGCTTCTAAACCTCCTGCCAGAAGGTAGGGGTGAGAAGTAGCGGTTGAGTGGGTGAGTAATGTCTAGGGATATTACATGAGCAATACGTGCAATGGCCTAAGTCTTTAGTTCTTGTACATTTGGGATATGCAGACCTATTATTTTGGTGGCAGTATTGGTAGTGATTTTGTTACATTTTTTTACAGTAAGCATGTTGAAGAAGCAGGTGGAACAGTATAATAGGATGGGTTGAACAATGCTGATATACAGTAGTAGGAGTAGATGGGGGGGGCAACATGAAGTCCTTTTAGTTTGCGCACCGCTGACAGTCTTTGACTTCCTTTTTTCTGTATGTCTGTTTTGTGATGGTCAAAGGTCATTATATTAATTCCCATTAAGAACACAATCTGATGTGTATAGTTAAGTGTAGAGATTTAAGATGTACAGTGGCAAGAAAAAGTAAGTGAGCACCTAGAAGTGAACTGCTAAATGAGTCATTTACAAACCTGGAGTCCATGAAACAAGTTTGAATGTGTGGGTTAGAGCTACTTTAACTTAAACACTTCAACCTAAATATTTCAACTTTGCTCTTTCTGAGAAGTATCTATTGTGTGATTCTTGCTTTGCAAGAAAAAGAAAGATCTCTCAAGACCTACAACACAACTGTTGATCTGCATAAAGCCATACAGGGCTACCAAGTAATTTGAAAGACTTTAAATATTCATCAGCCCACAGATCAACAAACTGACGACTAAGAGCAGTTTTTCAATGGGATCGTGCAAATGTGGTGCTTGTATCACTATTTGCATGATTTTTCTATTATCTGCCTAGCTATTAGTGCTGTGGCTAGAAGTGGAGACCAGAGTGACTACAAAGAAGAACAAAATTGAATCCGCACACTGAACTCCACCCATTTGGGTGATTAAATAGTCAACGTGGAGCTCAGAGTGGACTACAAAGGCACAATGCAGAGAGCTAAACACAAGCCGTTTTTAGATGGAGATCACGCAACATTCACGGGGAGAGGAGACGTCTTTATGCCACATTGTGTATCTAAAAACTGTGTGTCTTATCACATACAATCCGCCATTTTGGGGAGCCAGGAGGCAGGACCAGCTAGAAAATCAAATGTGACGCGCAACAGGGGGCGTGTAGAGTGATGGGCGTAGGCATGGGCCCTCAGATGAAGCAGTCAGGTGTGTGCTTTTCAAAAGAATGGCGGGAGAACCGACTGCACTTTGGTTTGCTGCTGCGCTCATTTTTAGTACCCTACAAATTCAAGTGAAGTTGCTTTGCATCATAGTAATACTAATAAGGATTTACCTGGTTGGTTATTGGTGACTGATTGTTAGTTTTCGTTGTTGGAATCACCAGTGTCGGTGGCAAAAGAGACACAGGATGCTGCTCCCTCAAATAGCACAGCAGAGGTCGAAATATGGCCAATCCAGTCTTCCCCTGCCACTTCTGCCGTTGTGATCAAGAAGGGACCATCCTTTACTGACCCATTCATGTGGCACTTCACCTCATCTTCTGCCCTGAGGGCAAGGATCACTCGAATTTCTTGGTCTCCACAGTTTGCCATGTCTTCTTTCTCCTTTGTTGTTGCTCCTTCTGATCAGCTGATCAGCTGTTGGTGTTTTTAAAATGGGAAATTATGGTTAAAGGACATCATCCCAATGTTGAAGGACAGTGGGGAGACGCTCATGATTTAGGGCTGCTTTACTGTCATGGGGACTGGACAGCTTACCATCATTAAGGTGAAAATAAATTCCCAAGTTTATCAATATGTCCTACAGGATCAGGGTAGCTGTCTGCCAGCTGAAGTTTATGTGGAAGTACTATTGGCATCCTAAAGGCTCTGGTACGGTCCTGCATCACATTTGCGCGTGTCCAAGATGTGCGTCATTTTTGCCGTGGACGTGAAGCATACTCCAACTTCTGCTGTCCTGAATGTGCGTTAAGTCGTTAAGGTTTGCGCCTGCGCACTACGGATTAACTGTGATAGTCTGCCCCACCAACTGGGGGCGGTACGTCGAGCCTGAAAGTAGGACACAACCACCAAAAAAGCCTGAAACGCCTGAAGAAAAGAAGAACGTGGGATGTGCGAGCACTGAACGAAGGAAGAGCTGCATTTGAAATAATGTCGCGCGTCAAAAAGCTGGCCGATGCCCAGCTTTATGCAAATGAATCCGTTGAACGCGAGGCGGCTATCCAATGAAAGCACGAGGTTGTAGGTCCTTTGTACTACCACAAGTGCCTGTGAAACTTTGGTTCCGCTTACAAGTCAAGTCAGTTTTATTTGTATAGCGCATTTAACAAGACAAATAATGTTTTAACGATCTCTTCCAGGACCACCCAGTAGGCCATAAAACAAACGAAACTAGAATTTGGATGAATATATTGACTTGGTCTTTCTGGTGAGGATTTGAGATCGCATTGAGTAGTTTAAATAAAACAGGATTTCGAAATGGCTTGCATAGTTTGTTTAGGCTATTAATGTGTTGTATACCGTTAAGTACATGCCTAAAATTGTGGTCCATTTATGGAAAAACACTTAAGATACGTTAAAACAAACTGAATATGAGCTGGTAACTGACATTTTAAACGAAACGCCCACACACGACTGAACGAGGGGAGGCAGCGCGACCCCATGCGTATGACGTGTCGTGCAAGTGGATCGGTACCGTCAAAGACACGGCGCATGCTGTAAAAATGACACATTTCTCGTCACGCGCTCACCAGTGCCGTGTGCGCGGGACGCAGACGCGGGAGCGTACCATAGGCTTAAGGCTGCACAATTTGGGGAAGATATCTAATTGCAATTTTTCTGACAGATATTGCAATTTGATTTGTGATATAATTTTAACAACCTTTTTGTTTTTGTTTATTTGTGAAGTGACCTTGGGTGACATGAAAGGTGCTCTAAATAAAATGTATTATTATTATTATTATAATTATTATTATAATTTTGGAAGTCAAGCTTCAGTTCAGTACATGCCAAATTTCGCCTTAAGTTGGACTACTTCTGATTGGTCACACAAGGAGGATGACCTGAATATAACAATTATAGTGACAAGATTAACTATCGGCACAGAGTTGCGAGCTGTATGCTTAATTGGAGCCTTTGCAGTTAGCTAATTGCATTAGTTCAAATTGCAATTTCGATTAAAAATCAATTAATTGTGCTGCCCTACCTCCTACTCTTCATCTTTAGATTGGAATTATTGGAGGGTCAGGCCTTGATGACCCAGACATCTTGGAGGAAAGGACAGAGCGGTATGTGGACACACCCTTTGGGAAGGTCAGTCTTAAAATAATCAGTCTAATTTTCAACTGCTGTACATGTGGTTTAAAGCTATTAACAGTTAATGTAAGCTATTAAGTCACTGACAGAAATACCTTGCATTTTCCTCTGTTTTCTCCCACCAGCCTTCAGATGCACTTATTGTGGGAAAGATAAAAAATGTGGAATGTGTGCTACTGGCCAGGTAATGGTGCATAGATAGAGTTACATTTTAGAAGAACTCCTTTGTGTCCTTCCATGTTTTTGTGATATTATTTGGGTATTAGTGCCATCTTCTGGCCACTGAGAGTTTTGCATGAAGTCTTATATTCGCCAAATTGCTTGATCTCCCACAGGCATGGCAGACAGCACACTATAATGCCTACTAATGTAAACTACCAGGCCAACATCTGGGCCCTGAAGGAAGAAGGCTGTACCCACCTTCTGGTCACCACAGCCTGTGGGTCTCTACGAGAGGAGATTCAGCCTGGTGACATTGTTATTCTTGACCAGTTCATTGACAGGTAAAGTATAAGTATGAGTAAGTATATACTCTTTTGATCCCGTGAGGTGGTCATTTATCCCAATCCGTGAATTAGTGTATACACACTCGGCACACAGTAAACACACAGTGAGGTGAAGCACACACTAATCCCGACACCTGCTACAATGGCGCTCGGGGAGCAGTGAGGGGTTAGGTGGCTTGCTCAAGGGCAGCCGTTCCTACTGGTCGGGGTTCGAACCGGCAACCCTCCGGTTACAAGTCCGAAGCCCTAACCGGTAGGCCACGGCTGCCCCCAAAACAAATCATGCTCATATTCAAACACCACCACCACAGAAGTATTTTTAACATGTGTTAAAGTCATTTATTTTTCAGTGAATTGAGTGGTTTAGTGTGACTATTTTTATGTTATTCTAAGATTTTCATGAGCAAGACCCTAACCTGAAACATCCGTGGGTACGTTCAAAGCCCTCACATACCACATGATGCTTTAGTTCATGCACAAGACACTTTGTTATTTACTGACTTTGCACTTAATCCGCCATTTAAATTGGGGCTGCTATTAAGCACTGAACTAATTTGGAAAAGCGGACCGCTGCCTGCGTTGTACTTAGTACTGTTTTATGTAGCTGTTACTTTTCTAATTACCATTGGTACCACAGTAATAAGAACAGGTGGTTAAATTCCAAACATGCCTAACAAGATCGACTCTTCTATCTATGTCTTTCTTGAGGGGATGAATCACTTCCAGCTATTGTGAAAGGCCGCAGAGTACTTCCAAGGTCCCTATGGTCTTGGATGAAGTTGTCATCACTCATCAGAGCAACATTTAAACACTGCTAGAAATCTCTGGATTGCATAGAAATGTCAATGATTTTGCTCAGGCCATTATAATGAGTATAGGCTTATACACTTCATCTAAAGGGAGAAATCTGCACTACAAAAGTTGCCAAGTTAAGTTGTTGCAGTCAGAAACAAACCAGCTCACCTCTGAGTTTAAAAGCCCATGTTATGGGTGGACAAACATGTTTAGTTTTCTGTTGGTATTTCCATGGTGTGTAACCTTACCACATAGTCTCTCATTACAAACACAGTCATAGACAACCTCTTTCAGAGTGTTTCTCATTTCATTTGGGGAGGTTATCTTCGTGAGAGACTCCCATGTGCAAATAGAGTCATCCCTTTTATGTAAATATGAAGGAGATATGACTAACAGATCTAACTCCTTTTCTGCACCAGTGTGTGAATCAAATCTATTTGGCCCAAATGAGAGAAGGGTGTAATTCAGATATGTGTTCCTGTAATCTTCAACCACATTCTATCTGATTTTCATTATGCTTCGTCACTGTTGGTGGAATTTCTTGATCTATGAGAAATGTATTTTAAGATGACATTTGTACAGCCTTTCTTGAAGAAGCACTGCAACTGATTTCTTTTTCAATGCCCTCCATAGAGATGGCACTTCAAATAAGTATGCAAGGTTGTTGGTATTACGGTACTATGGTGTCCAACTTCCTTCAGTATTTTTTACTTTTTATTTTTGTGAAGTGTTTTTTAACACTTCACAAAAATAACACAAAGATAACAGGTTGTAAAGTATATATACTCTTTTGATCAATTTGGTCTCTGCATTTATCCCAATCCGTGAATTAGTGAAACACACTCAGCACACAGTGAGGTGAAGCACACACTAATCCCTGCACAGTGAGCTGCCTGCAACAACAGCGGCGGCGCTCGGGGAGCAGTGGTTAGGTGCCTTGCTCAAGGGCACTTCAGCTGTGCCTACTGGTCGGGGTTCGAACCGGCAACCCTCGGTTACAAGTCCGAAGCACTAACCAGTAGGTCATGGCTGCCCCAAGCTCCAGGTTGTAGTAGGAATATTTGTAGAATGCATGAACTCCTGTGTAATCAGTTGTTATTTGAATATGTGTCATCAGTTATTGGAACAGGAAACATATTTTTTCAAGAGAGTTCATACCTCAGGCTATTACATGTCATCTCTGTGCAATTAGTCAGGCATCATACCTTTAGGTATTTACAATCGGATGCAGTAGCGCCATTATGAATGGCCTTAAGTCCTCTATGAATCCCTGTCATTTGATACTGGTTGTCATTCTGTTGCACTGGGTTCACAAGAAAGAAGACTCTTTGGTATTCTACTAGCAAAACTCATGCTCCCCTGCTATATTCGTCTAGGTGTAGTGTGGGAAAACACCTTGTCTGTTCCTACATAGCGTCTGCAATAAAACGGCACACATACAGACAGTAGTGCAGTGTATCTGTTTGGTCATTTGATCACTAGGGAATGGAATTGAGGAGGAGGCCCAGGATAGTTTTTGTTTGTTTAACAGCCTGTTTCACAAACCAAGGTACAATCCAAAATGAATATGTTTTAAATTAATGTTTTAAAAACAAAATGTTACATTAATATAATTAGTGAAGTGCCTGTTCAAACATGCTATTCCTGTAGAAAACCTGTAGCCCAATTACATGCTCGCAGGTATGCCTGCTTTAGAAATGGGATGATAGGGGAAAACATCATTCCAGCTAAGCATTCAATAATGAATACTGAATATTATATTATAATTAATTAGCCTATAATAAATGTGCAGTGAGCAGAATTTAGGCATGGCTGCATGTGACATTTTTTACAGATCAAAATTACCTACAAGCCTAATAGCCTTTTGAATAACGTCATGATGGAGAAGACAAACCATTTTGTGGAATGATGCATCATCTTGCAATTATGTGACTCAAAAACAATCTCTGGTAGCCTATAAGAGGGACATTACGCTCTGTCTGCCACTCATTTTCTATAGCTGAACGAAATTACATAAGCCTAAAGATTTGATGTAAGGCTATATGTTTAGCCTAATAACTTAATGATATAAAAGACAAACCATTCTGTAGAAAGATGCATTATCATATGAGATTTGCAACAACTCAAAAATATTTTTGGTAGCACAAGTGACATGTGACACTTTCTGCCACTTGTTGTCCGTAGCTGAGGCCTTCTGAAATGTCCTTAAATTCGGGATCATTAGCCTATCGCTCGTTTCAATTTGGAACCTTGCAGTCGGAATTGTCGTTTGTTTATTCAAAGTCTCAAGTCCAAAGTGACTGGTAAGTTTATTGCACGTCATTTTAACGTCATTTTGAATAGCCACTGCATACCCTTGTTTGTTGGCGTGTTACAAATTCCGCAGAATCATTTTAGGCAAGCAGACCACATACAGGGAGTATTTATTGTTGAGGTCAGGCATGATAATCATCCAAACATCTTGCGTCTTGACCCGTGCTGTGCCTTATTCAGTGATGCCAAAACTCTGCTTACCCTCTGGCTTTGGTCCTGCGCTGTGCTGTGTGAGAGGGGGGAGTGGCTACAGTAGAGCGGAGAAAGCCAACGTGTGCTTCTTTTACCGATTTATTTTGCATTTCTTATCCAAACAATGTCAAACTTGGCACTGCACTTACTCATGCCCGTAGCAAGACACCTGTCAAGTGTGAAATCAGTCGGATGAACGGTTCGACAGATGCGGTTAATACAAACACACACACACACACAAATATACACACAGACAGACGTTTCTGTCATTTATAGATAGATAGATGGTTGTAAACATCTTGTTGGTAAATTCACAAGTTTGTGTAGTCTGTCAGATGATCCCACTCCCACTTCATCCACACCCAAAATTCACATAGCATGTCACAGATGCCACCAAGGAAAGCAGCACAAAATACCTAGTCTGCAGTTTAATATAATTCCTGTCATTGCCAGACTAGTCATGATTGCTCAATGTCTTAACTTAAGATGGGGATACAGCTTTCTCTGAGTAAATTGGAATGTGCCTGTCAAGGCATTTCATTGTGCTAGTTCCAGGATTGCCAAGCCCCTTATAGGAGGAATGTTGGATTTGTTGTGTTGGTATGTTGTTCTGAATGGTCCTGGCCTCTTTTTGGCTCCAGAACAGATGCTCTGGTATAAGAGTCATGGAGGTTGGAATGTTTCGGTGGATGTTAGCAAGACCTGAAAATCTACATCAGATTCATCAGTGTGGCCAGCATGCCGGCTACACTTGCCCTGGCCTGTCCTGCTGTGCCAAATACAGTGTGAATTTATTTGGTCTTATCCTTGGGTTTAATGCATACTGTTAATTTAATAATGTTAGTTATTATATATTATTATATAAGCATAATGTTATTTAACTTGTGAGTTGGTTTGGGAAACTGAACACGAGAAGATTATTAGGGTATGTAGTTAGGTAGGAGTTAGTAAGGAGTTAGGAAAAGTCACATTCCTGTCCTTAACACAACAATGCTTTTGAAGTCCCTTGTGTGAGCTGCCCCACCATAACACTTTGTGAAATCGTACAAAACCTGTACTTTTTAAACACATTATCCACAAATTAACAGACGTCTGAAAGACGCGTGCTTAATGTCTGTCATTAGCTAAGGATCCTTTTCTGTGGTTTAGCCTTTGAATAACTTGCTAGATACGTACATTTCAGACATAGCTAGTTGTTCAGTGATGGTATGACTTCGGAATTTTCCTCTGTAATAGTTGGCATGGAAACAAAACCATACTTTTTCTTCTCTGGAAGTTACCTCCATTCTTTGTCCTCAAGAATTTGCTTCTTAATGGCTTTTTGGCTTGCACAATGTGATTCTAATATGTTAGAAGAGTGGTAGCCCACTGGGAAAGTGAATGAAAACTAAGCATCAGCATTCTGTTCTGTTCAGTCTTTTTGCCATATCTTTTCATCACATTTCTTTCGTTTCTTCTACTTTCAGCTTTTGACTACCAAAGGGCACAAACATATAAATGATGTGAACAAAGCGGACAGTTGTATCTTGTATGGAGCTGTGATCTGAAATATTGTCTCTTCCTGAATACTCCTCGTTTTCTAAGTGGTTGTTTTTGGTCCATTTTTCTTAGGACCACCAAGAGACCTCAAACATTTTACGATGGTAGGCCGAGTAGCCCACCCGGCGTGTGTCATATTCCCATGGCCGAACCTTTTTGTCCCCGTACTAGGGAGGTGAGTTGCCTACTGCCTTTGAAAGCACCACAGTATTTCTGAATGAATCCTTGTTGACCTTATGTTGTTGCATTGTTACTCGTGCACTGCAGGGATATGTTGTAGCTCTGCTGTGGGCCTTAATAGTGCGTTCATGAGCAACTGGGAAGTGAGGCAACGTCACTTGAACGTCCATTGAATTAGAAACATCCCATTTTAGTGGTGCGAACTGTGCAAACTCGGCATAGTGAAAGATAAAAAATATATTTGTTCCATGTACAAATGAGTCACTTCATTGTTGATTTGCATTAGGCTTATATTCCTAGGCACAGTTGATGTTAAACAATACTTCTCAGTTTACTTTAGTGTGACTATGTGATGTTAACCTTCTGGCTAGGATGCCTTTGAATATTACCAGTGTCGCAGTTTGTTGCTGTCAAATGAGCGCTCTCACTAATGAGTGTGAAGTTCTGAAATGGGAACTTTGCAACTTCCCAGTTGCATTAACGCACCATCATTTCTTCTAGAATTGTTTTTTTTGGGGGGTTTTCGGTTTGAATGGCTATTGTGCTGCATGATCCACTATGATCCACAAAAACACCATGTATTTATGTATTCATTCATCAAAGAATATATTACAAGAAAGCTCAAAAGGTATTTTGTCCCATCCCATACTTTTGGATAGGAAATATGACTTGGTGCCTATGGTATGGGTCATGGACCTGTCACACGGGCCTTCTGGTTTTGTTCATGCTGGTATGTGTTTGTGTGTGTTCATGTCCCTCTCATCCCCTCTCTCTGCCCATTACTCTTGTCTGCGTGGGACAGGTGCTCCTGGAGGTGGCCCGTACCCTCGGGGTCAAGTGCCACCCAAGGGGTACGATGATTACCATCGAGGGGCCGCGCTTCTCCTCACGGGCTGAGTCTCTCATGTTCCGGCAGTGGGGTGCCGATGTCATCAACATGACCACAGTTCCTGAAGTGGTGCTGGCCAAGGAGGCTGGCCTGTGCTATGCTAGTATTGCCATGGCAACTGATTATGACTGCTGGAAGGAACATGAGGAGGCGGTGAGTGGGTGTGTGTGTATGTGCATGTCTGTTTACTCAATAATGAATACATTTCCATTATATTTTGGTTTTCAGTAGGTTCTTGGCAGGCTTGCAACATGTGAGCAGTCATTTGAAAAAAAGAAGAAATCAGCTTTTCTGAGCCCTTTAATATGCCTGCTGTATTGGTCATCAACACTTTTGCAAGTCCAAAACACTCCATAGAATAGTGATAATATTATCAATATTGTACTTATGGTTGTCAAAGGTGTGCAAAAAGTAACACTACTAATTTATAGCTTATTTCCAAGCCAAAGTTCACAGGCACTGTGCCGGCATTCAGGTCTGGGCCGCTGAGTTAAGATTGATAATGATGACATGTAATGGCTTTGAAAATGTCTGATAACTTCAGGCACAGGAATTTCCTTTACTTTAAACCCTTTCTGGCTATTAGTAAATACTTTAAACCCCCTATTGTGTTGGTTACATAATACTGAGTCTTCCAGCACACAGTCTGGGTTTTATGGCTTCCGATTAAGGAAGTGCCGGGCCATATCACTGGGCATACTGTATCTGGGGGAGGTCGGACTTCCTTAGTGTGTTCGCAAAAAAAACAAATTCTCCTTCCGACTCTTGAGTTCCTGCCACTGACCTGAGATGCTCTGGCCTCCCACTGCTCTCACCACATCCCCTTCCGCCCACCACCTCGCTCTCTCTGCTCTCTCTCCTTCCCTTTATTTCTTTTTTTCTCTGTCTCCTATTTCTCTCGCTCTCTCTCGGGCTGTCTTTCCCTGCCAGCCTCCGGTGAATATCCTGCCAGCGGAGGCTGAGTCAGAATTAGGTCTGAGTCACTCGCTCACAGCTGTGGGGCTGCTCCGCTCACCCACCCGCCCACCCACTCGCTCGCTCGTTCGCGGCCTGACCGACTGCCTCAGGAGAGGCTCGCTGGCCTGTTATGGAATGCAAATCCGCCAACGGCCAGAGGAACTTCACCCCCAAGCCACCTTTGCGATGGTTACCTGCATGTTAAGCGTTCTCACCAAGCAGTCTGTTATAAGGCTGAATTAAGTAGAAACATTTAAGACTCATTAGGAAAGGGGTATTATTTTACTGTACACAAAAATAAATCTCACTGTTGTCCCAGCAGAACTTGGATCCATGTGAAGGTTTGACCGAATGGAGGTAATGGGACTGAGTTTTAATGGAAACTGAATGGAATTTGACAATATTTTTTTGCTTTACTGACATTTCTATTTGTGCAATAACGTGGTATGCCAACAGCCACTACTGTACTACAAGCTTATTTTTACAAGGCATGAGAGCAGTGACTAATGCTCATTACAATACTATGACTAATGCATTAGTTTGGTGTCAGCAGAAACTGTTGTCAGCAGAACTTGTTCATCATTTTGTACATTCATTACTCTGTTCATCACACATACGTAGTGTATGTGTCTCCAACATGCCATCTTTTACCTTAATTAAGCTCATGGCATGTTGGAGACACATACACTACATATGTGCCAAACAGTATAGATTTACTTTGGCACTGTTTTGCCCAGCAGTTGCTCAGTGGTCTTTGTGTGTGTGTGTGTGTGTGTGTGTTGTGTACACTCTCAACACACACAAACAGAATAGGTATCACTATGCTAAAAAAGAAAGTGGAAACAAAACTGCAACATGAAAAACAGGAATGGTAATGTATGTCACCTAATGGTTTGAAGGAGCATTAGGTCCTTCCTGTTTGACAACCAAAGAACATAATTGCCTATGTCAACTGAAGGTCCTTAAGACCATAAATGTGTAATGAGTTGAAACTGTCAGTCCGGAAATGTATAATCCGATTGGACCTTTTGGAGTTTTATAGTTTTAGTACCTCTGTGATTTAGTTACATATGAAGTGCAAGCAGCATGCGTTTTTGCTCTGTTGACCGTAAACCAAAGCTTACATATCTGATATAATATTTTGTGTGTTTTAGGTATGTGTTGACAATGTTTTGAAAACTATGAAGGAGAATGCCAATAAGGCCAGCAGTATCCTGCTCACAGCAATCCCTCAGATCTGCCAGATGGACTGGGAAGCGACCCTAAAGACCATGAGTGTAAGTGTGGTGTCTGGATAGAGACCTCTAAGGGTAATGAACTTTGTTTTTTTAGGGTTTTAATAGTAGTTTAACATAGTGTGTGTGTGTGTGTGGTGGGGGAGGGGGAGGGGGGGACTGAAGAAACCTTTGTCTGATGCCTCCCTTCCTCAAGAGTTACTTATGTTTTTTTTAGGGTTTTAATAGTAGTTTAACATAGTGTGTGTGTGGTGGGGGGGGACTGCAGTTGTCTGAAGAAACTTTTGTAATTTAGATCAATCCTGATGCTGGTTTTAATGTAAATATATAAAACTGCTTTATCAGAAAGCCGTATTTTGCTGTAGAATAATCATCTGAATGGTCTTTTCCAGGCAATGGTGCAGTCCTCGGTAATGCTGCCCAAACACTGAGATAAGGTGGTCACCTCCTGCAGCACCGATCCCGCAGCCTGTCTTCCGTCTTGCATCATAGTTTGAAAAAGTACAAAGTGCCTGATGTGCATGTTTATGTGCATGTGTCATTCATTCTTTGTACAAAACCACTATCATTTCTTTCAGACCGAGTACATATGTTTATTTGTTCAATAATTTACATTTTCTTTTAAATACTCAAAACTTGATTGTGTATGCAATAGGTCAGTCTGACAAAATAATAGATCGTGTCTGTTTCAACATATTTTTTCTTTACAGAATAATCATCAAAACAAATAAGTTGTGGACCAGCTGCATAGTTGCACATAATGTTAGAGTACAGCAGGGACAAGGCCTTTTCAGATTGATGTACCGTCCATGAGACATAAATAGATGTCAGTGTTATCGGAGGATAAAAATGAGGTCAGAGTTATGGGGTGAAACAGTTGCCGTTGAAACCTAGGGCAGTTCTCGAGTCACGTGTTTTAGACTGCTTCATGTAAAATGGTAACATTTCTCCATTTTCAAGGCACAATCATATTTTCATTCTTTCATTGGAAAAGAGTGAAAGGAATGAAACTATGGTTTAAAAAACTGAATGAATACATGTGTAGACATGCACTACCTGAACAATTTGAATTTGACTGATTATGTGTAGGTGCTGTTTCGGTAAAATATCTATTCTCTCTGAATGTTGCCACACTCATTTTGAAACCGGAAGTTTAAATCCAAATGGTGGTCAATAAAAACAAGTTTGTTTGCCATGTTTCAATACAATACAAAGGTCTGATAGATCAATGTATGCCTGCCTTTGCTTTACTTATAAGCCTTACTTTTATGACATTCAACTGAGTGAATAAAACTTCACAATTCCCTGTCCCTGGGTATCTTCCTTAAACATGCTTTTAAAATAAATAAATATTAGAACTTTATCAGTTTAGAACTGAATCAGTAGGATTCAGGATTAAGAATTCTAAACAGTTCTGAATGTATAATATTTTTTATTGCAAGTGACTACTGGTAAGGAACTACAGTGTCTTTCACTAAGGCTTGAAAATCTTTACATATTTGCACAAGGACAGAAAATGACATAACGTCCTAGTCTTCTGATTGCAGCAGCATTTCGGTAAAAATGACCATGGTGAATCATGTATGCTGTTATCATATGGCCATGGAGAAATGTTATAAAACAATGAAAACACAAAACGGAGGCCTCTGGGTGTCGTGTGTATGTAGCATTTTGCACAGATGTTACAGAGTTATTTGCGGAGAGCCATGATCTGGTGTGAAATGATAAGAGCAGCCTACTCAAGGGCGTCACACGAGTTGTTTTATGTACAGATCGGTGTAGGCTACCTCCCTTGGCTAAACAACATTATTGCGACCCTAACTAAATCGCGATGAGAGAATATTTGTTTACCCAAAAACATCGCACTTTCCTTTGAACATGGCATGTGAAACGTTCAAATTTCTTAAATTATTGTAAAACAATTAGTTGCGCATGACATGGTCAAAATCCCTATATGTAGTTATACCACAAAGCATTTATAATAAAGGCCTGCTTGAGTAATAATTCATTAAATCCGCTTAAATAAATTTTGTCATTTAATTTGATGGTGACGCCTTGTTAATTATTAGGCTATACGTTGTCATCGAATAGCGTGTTCAGCAATTGATAGGACCCAATCGAATGGCCAAATTCTGAGAATAATTTTAAATAGGCTAAAAGACTGTGCATGGGTTTAATGCTGCATACATGGTCATTTGAGAACGGCAATTAATAGCCTAAAAGAAATATAACCTATATATAGGCTAATATTAACAATATTTTAAAAGAAATAAATTATTAGTTTATCGTTGAGAAAATAGTTTGCTATAGCTACAAAATTGCAAACCACACCAGCAACACACAAATGCAAAATGATGCAATATTTTCTCAGGACAAAGATTTGTATCCCTTAACGACATAGCCTACCCAAACACTGCAATTTATAACTCGTGGAAGCTTGCACTTATACCCGTAAAGCTTTGTCTTGAGTTATTCGTGTGCTTTTTAAATTATTGGCAATTAGGATAAAATAGCCCACTTTCATAAAACCAAACCGTTGTCTCATAGTGCAATCCTCAAGGGAAAATAAATAACGATAGGCTAAGCCTATAACAGGCGAAGCCAATAAGTTAGAAACGTAAATAAATACAAAATCTGTCACAAACTCTGAAGAAAATGAACAACCTCCTGATGTCCATTCAACTGTGCCAAGTCGATAGGTCGGCGATTGTTATTATCGGTCGCTTGAGCATCAGCCTGGAACTCGACAAGGAGCCGGACCGTCTCCAAATAGCCTGTTCTTGCAGCGTCATGTAAGGGTGTAGTCCCGGTGGTACTGTCCCGTAGGTTAGGGTCCGCTCCATGCTCAAGCAGTAACCTCGCAACAGGTGTACTACCCATCATCATTACCTGCAGAACACCGTTGCATAGAATTAATGTTAGCCTCCAGTAAAGTTTACACGTCTATGCGCAACATGAACAATTAAATATAATGAACAATTTGACATTGGATATCAGGCCGATTATGTTGCCCTCTGTTTTTATAGCCCAAATCCATGAACCTTTATTCTACAGCCCTGTGACGGGGCCTAGGCCAGTATCCTCAAATTAATCTATTTGTTTAATAACTTGTGGGTTAAAATAGTGCAATAAACAAATTAGCATAATGAAGCTGATTGACAATATGGCAAACACGATACATTTCTTGATTGTGACACTGACTGGAAGACAGCAATGGAAAATTGACACACACACACAAATTAATGGACATGAGGCAAAGTAGGCCTATAGCCTATTTTCCACACTATAAATGATGGCAGTATAACCTAATAAAGGCAGAAGCAATTAAGGTTGTCCATAAAATATTAAGTTCCCAATATTTCAAGACAATTTCATTCAAAAGATTTGACACTGAAAATCAGTATTTGTTAGTGTCCTTAATCTCAGAGCAACCCTCAAATATGTTTTTTTTTTTTCATGAAGCTATAGCCTAGTTATTAGGCTACGTTGCGGCTTTAGTGTAATTATTATAAGAACGACTGAAGTTATGACAAAAGATACGCTACCTGTAAAGGTGTCCTTTGAAAACGGTTTACTCCATTGACATTAACTCCATTTTGTAACAAAATGTTCACCCGTTCAGTGTTGCCAGTTGCGGCTGCTGATGTTAACTCTTCTTCGGGATGCATCGCAAAAACTGCACAGCGACTTGATCGGAACCAGCGGATAGGCTACTCTTTTGACAGGTAGGCTACTAATGTCAAGGCACGAACATCGTCGTTGGCCTATAGGTAAAATAATGTTTAAACTATTTTGCAGATATGATTGCAAAGTCCAAAATACTTGGGTTCTTCTTTGTGTTTCAAGGAAAATAATCTGTCGTGTGTCATTAATTCGCCACACTGCGTATGCGCACACGATATTGTGAGATCTGTTCAGACTTGCCTCTGTTTTGAATTGGGACACACGACGTGAGTTGGTGCAGTCGCTTGTTCATTGCACATGCGCGCCGCTTTGTTTCAGGAAGTAGTCGAGCAAACGCTGTGTGGATAGAGGCAACTGGTCCAAGCGGCTACTTGACTCCTCTGGAATGATTCGTCGTGGTTCAAACATGCTCCTCCACGGTTTCTAAAAATCGCCCAGAGGGTCAGTTTCCCCTAAGAAAATACAAATTCTGTCTTTGTATGTGCTATCCTAAATGTTTTTAGCCAAGCACACTAAACGAATGCCATTTCATTCATTCAGCCACAGATTCGTGATGTAGGCTACTACACGAATAGTCTATGCTTCTGCGTTAGCCTATGTTTTTATGTTACGTAATTGTGTTGCTATAAATTTAAATGATACATTTCCGTGTATGAGGAGCATCATCAGGTAGAAGAGTTGAGCAGGTGATATTCCGGTTTTCAGTAGGCTAGGGCCCGCGTAGCTTTGATATTTTTCTTCGCTTGAAGAGATAACAACGAAAACATTTAATCTCAGTGCTCCAGAATTGGCCAAATTTAGACAGAATGCCCTACAGCATAGTCTATGCTCTTGTTTTTTTTTAAAGGCTAGGTTAAAATATAAAGTCTTGTAGTTTAGAGAAGGGAGCCCCTAACGAAAAAGAACTAGCCTATAGGATTATTATATTTAATAGTAATCTTATAGAAATGCTAGGATATAGTAGGCCTAGACTAGGCTTATTTTGGGACATAGGCTACAATAGAAGTATACATATTTAGGGACACAGCCTAGATAGTACTATAGAAGTAATATAATACTGTAGGCATATTGAACACAACATAGGGTAAGAATATTATACCCTTAGGGTACTACCATAGAACTAGGCTATCTAGGAGGCTATTACTATTTCTTTTTGGCAAAGATATTTCGATTATGAGATGCACCACACACACAAATACACACAAGTCATTGGCGGGGCAATCAAAGTAGACAGGAAACTTTGGGGAATTCCACTATGCTTGCTGTTGAGCAACGCCATAGAGACTGACATCAAATGTTAACAGTGCATGGCTGGGCAATGTGGTATACAGTTAAGAACAAAATTATTCATACGCCTGGCAAATATTGATTTAATGTTGTTTTTCTCTTTCTCAAATATGTTTGTTCTGACTGAAAATGACACTCCTACATGCCAAAAGGTTGCTAGACAATGGTAGAAACATGGAATCAGAAAAAGAAGCGTTTTCATCTTTTTGTATGACAAATGGTGTGTCCAAAATTATTCATACCCGTTTTAAATAATCAATTGAAACATCTTTATTTGCATTCACAGATCTCAAAATGCTTCTTGTAAAACCTACCAAGCCTCTCATGTCTCCACAATGATTCTGGGCCGCATCTTTTTAGCAGCTGTGTTTCCCTCAGAATTTAATTCTATTTGTGGTGGTAGGTTTGCAGAATGCAACAGTTTTTAACAAATTAGCACAGCGTGGTTATGATGCAGATTTAAGCACAATTTAGCCAGACTTTTATGCCAACAATCGCAGGATTGTTAATGTTTTCTTTAAACATGCAGGTCGGTTTGTTGAGAGAGAGAGAGAGAGAGAGACAAGGAGAGGCTGTGCAAAGGTGCACATAGCTCTACAATGAATCCAATTGTAATAGTAGCCTGGAAAAATCCAATACAATGAATCCAATTTAAATAGTAGCCTGGAAAATCATTGTGTGGTGGTCAGTGTTGATATTGTGGTGGACCGCCACAAATAAGTCAATGTATGGGAAACACTGAGCAATCAGGGTTTTGATACAGGAACGATTCTTTGCCATCACTCTGGCCTTGTGCTCACTTTATTGATGGATTGGATTGGATTGAACTCTGGCTGGGCCACTGTAAAATGTTGATATCATTCTCTGTTAACCATTTCTTACCTTGTTTGGTTGTATGTTTTGGATCATTTTGTGGTTTAATGGTCCAATGTCGCCTATTAGTGCAAGTCTCTTGGCAGTCTGTCTGATCTTTTCCTCCAAAAATCTTAATGTAGTCCCTTGTTTTAATTGTGTATGTTTGGAAATGAGTGATCCATGATCAGCATCCATGATGACCATGGTCCATTTTGGGATGGAGTGAAAATTTCAACCACCAAAACACCATCCCCAATGTGGAGAATAGCTATAGAAATGTATTAGTTTTGGGTGTTTTTCAGACAATGGGACCTGACCTTCTCAAAGGGGTGAAATAGCTGTTACTGGTACATTCCCAAATGTGTTTGTGATATGTTTCTGACCCATTTTACATATTTGTTTTCATGTTTAGTCCCTCTAAATAATGAACAAATGTACAAAACGCCACACAAAGTATGAATAGATACTGTAGCTACAGAAGCTAAAGTATAAGTATATACTCTTTTGATCCTGTGAGGGAAATTTGGTCTCTCCAATCTGTGAATTAGTGAAACACACTCAGCACACAGTGAGGTGAAGCACACACTAATCCCGGCGCAGTGAGCTGCCTGCAACAACAGCGGCGCTCGGGGAACAGTGAGGGGTTAGGTGCCTTGCTCAAGGGCATTTCAGCTGTGGCCTACCGGTCGGGGTTCGAACCGGCAACCCTCCGGTTACAAGTCCGAAGCGCTAACCAGTAGGCCAAATGTCTAATATGAAGAACTTTAAATGTGTAGCACACAATACAATAATGACATAACAGTCTCAACAGGCAATAGCTAACCTTTAAGCTACTTCAGGCCTAAGTAATCTTTCCTCATAATTCAGTTTCTGTAAGATTGCAAAAGGTATATATTTCAATAGGAATGCTCCACATATTTTTCACCATGCAAAGCTAGAAATACTTTACACTTCTGTTCTCAAGGTCTGTTACAGTCTCACAGCAAAGTCGCAGTAAACATATCAAACACTTTAGTGTTATCAAATGAAAACTGGTATTTGAATGTTTTTCATTACAATCAGATATAGTTCAGCCCAAATACTGTATACTGCAAACAGATTAACTGTGAAATGCTCTGAACTGACCTAACACATTGCTTGTGTGAAAATGTAACAATTCACTTTCATTACCATGATGAACACATTCATTTTACAGTTATTGCATATAAACAGACAAACTGGGATATTATGCAATTGGGATATTCAGAGAACTGTTTTTCTACCACTGTGAATGGTGGCTGATCATGTGACTAGTGTCATTAGCCTACTGCAGAGGCCTACACATTGCTAACATAATATGAATATGCATTCTCACGAGGACATTTTAATGGTCAATGATGTAGTTTCAGACAAATCAATAATTGCGTAATTCCTTGAACTCAAAGTACAGCATCCATTCATGATGCAGTCATTCTGGCCTATATAGGTGAAATAAACAGTGAGGTGAGGTTTGCACCTGATAAAAACAATCTAAACTGTAACTGTATTTTAAGTACATGTAGCTCTTGTAACACAAACTGTCTGGAGAACATAGATGTTCATGTCACATGTGATGTTGAACCAATGATATGCAGTGACTCTTAACAACACCTGTGTAGCCCCCGGGTCCATGGGTCCTAGTGGCATGGCTCCTTCAGTGCTGCTCACAGCTGGGTGTGATTACATGTGACCTGACTCATAAGTTCTTGGAGGCAGGCAGCCTGACTATTTTTAGCCTTCAGATTTCATCAGAGGAAGCAGAAGACAGGAGAGCTCACTGACAAAAGGGACATATAGCTACATCCATTTATTTCTCAATTTTAGAAAACTCTCTCTTTGCAGTTAAGGAATACAATATCATCCATCTTTTTGCAATGTCCATGTAATCTTTTTGTATCAGGTCTCAGATGTGCTGTTGAAGTGTCCATGCTGGGCATGGACAAGCTGTTGAGATCCATCAGTCCTCTGTGGGAATGGAAACCTTCCCCCTCCCTAAAGGGTTTTAAGGACTGCATGAAGAATCTCAAACATGTCAAATCTTTACAATCACAAATCAGAAATCTAAAACCAAAACACCCCACGAGTTTCACCTGATATGTATTAGTGTCATTATTTTAAATACAAATCTGTTTTAAAGATGGCTCTTATACTGCTTTCAAAGACAAAGAAAAACAAATTTCTTTGAGTAAATATTATAACCTTGATCCATGAAGTGAATAATAAATATTTGTGTTACATTTCGATGTTTAGAAAGAGGCTCATACAGAAGTGGTGAGGTGTGGCCTCAGGGTCCACTCTGTCTTTGAACAAGACATTTGGACATGTGTGCTGTCAGAGGCAGATATTGACTTTCCCTCATTTCACTGAATCTATTCGAATCTATTCTAAATTCAGACGAACTTTCTTTAGTATCTTTAAACAGATATATAATAGAAGCAGGAGATTGAAATCAGTAGGTTTGATTAGTTTTGTCTTCTTAGATAGATAGATACTTTATTGATCCCCAAGGGGAAATTCACTTTCATTAATGTGTAATTGCAAAAGTCATTTTCAAATTCCTCTCTCACTGGCCAGCGGAATTGAACAAGACACTATTTAGAATCTCTGTGTTGGGGCTGGTGAAGGCTGAATTTCCTAAAATCTAAGACACACGCCTCTATGTTCAGTCCAATCACCAAAGGGAAATAGTTTTCTCAGTAGTTCTCAAACTATTTCTGATCAATGGAAATTGAATTATGCATTTTGCCGAGTTTGTATGTAAGCACAAGTGTGTCTGCGCACGAAAGAATGGGTCAGATAGAGGCCACAAGTGATTGCGGGCTGTTTTTGGCATCTTTGGTATGTTTCTTTGGTGGTGGGGGGGGGCACTTTTCCCCCTGGTTGCTCAATGAACGTGAATAGTCTTTTCTGAACAGGCGTGTGTCTTAGAGCTTTCACTATTGCCCTTTTACGGGTTTATTTGTTATGTTTGCTTTTGTTTATGAAAAGCACATTGAATGACCTCTGTGTATGAAATGCGCTATATAAACTATATAAATTGACTTGACTTTACTTTTCAAACAGACACATATTACTTTTAATCATATCCATAACCTTCTACTACACCAGACACGCCTCCAGACTTCACCACCTTTCAGGCCTTGTGGATAACAGTTGTATATGCTCCTCTGCATTAAAACCACAATTGTGATGGAAACCATGAACACACATGAGCTGAGTAAATGTCTCTGTTGAAGTCCAATGGGGAATGTTTAGGTTAATATGATGTCCTCATGGCGTTGTCCTTATTGGGTGTATGCTACACTAAACTAGCATGAAGAGTGGCTGTCATGTTACTTTTATATTTTGTGTTTTTAGAAATAAGACCTTATAATAAGTAATTAGACCTAGCAAACTTCACCACTACAGTTCAGTTGGAACTGATTTAAGAGCATGCTGCCGTCTTTTGGCTATATTGTTGATGATGTCATACATTTTTAATGGTGTAATCCGACCTTAACCACAAAACCATAGAGCAAAGGTCAGATGGCTTGTGGGAACAACGGTTGTGTTTTTGTCCTTCACATGACCATAATCCATCACAATTCGAAGATGATACCAAATTAAGTATAATCATACCTTAACATGTGGCATAGGATGGATATAACCCAAACAAAATTGAGAACAAAAGTATAAGAATAGATCTCCTGCCTGTTGCTTTGGTCTGAGGGGGAAAAGATGGTGGTTTTGCCGCCCTTCATCCGTCACACCCTCATGATATCATTTGGACACAAAGGGCTGTTTGTGCGGATGTCTGTCAGGCAGGAGAGTACCAGCCGTTACTAAGGTTGAAGCTGCAAGGGCTTCCTCCTCTCTTCAGCCAGAGCCCTCAGCGGTCACATGACCAGCACTCATTCATGTGTGATTCCTCCAGGACCCCGCCAACTCTACCTCTGTTTGCAGTCCACAAACAGTCCACACCTCTCTCACTGTACCCTGTATCTCACTGCTACAACACTTAGGCCTCAAATTCTCTTGTAGTGTATTTAAATTATATATTTTTTTTAATTTACTTGTGTGTCTTACTTTTTGCATAACTTTTTTTGGTGTTTTTGATGTTTTGCATGCCTTTAGTTTTCAACCAAAATGTTGTAGCACTTGTTCGACATGTTCTAATATTCATGTCTCAAAAATAATAAAAATTGCAAATGGATACCCTTTAAAATAGAACTTCATCATAAAATGTCTATGTAATTATGACTCTTTGGAAATTTAGTTTAGTTAGCACTTAAGTCATGGAACTGAAAAAAAAAACCTTAAACCCTGGCATCACAAGGGACAAAATGGCTTGCATTGTTTTCACAGACCATGACATCAGGTTTCTCTAGTTTCCCTGTAAGCATGCTATGTTGGGATGCATGAAAAAAACTATTTACGCGCAATTAAAAAGCTGAGAGGGTAAAGACTAAATGACAATACATAATGTGCTTTTCTGTTTGATCACTGCTTGCCTTTGGCTTGCTTTTGCCTTAACTGGGTGTGAGTCGTGTGAGTGTGGGTGTGGGTGTGGGTGTTTGTAAGTGTGTGGGCGGCTGGCATCTTGCCCCGCTTTTGTGGGATGATGGTTTAGAAAAGGAATCCATTATATATCACAGGAAGAGGAGGAAATTAAATGATAGCACCAATGAGACAATTACAGGAGATCAGGAGCAAGAATGAACAGGAACCAAGCATTTCCTAAATCTTAGCATGTTGACTAGTCCATAACCTGATATAATAACGATTAATAATAATGATTATTTGGAGACATTCTGAGACAGTAGTCCGTTGGAATAACACACACACACACACACACACACACACACACACACACACACACACACACACACACACACACACACACACACACACACACACACACACACACACACACACACACGGGAAACGGTGCGCCGCGCTGTAACCAGACTTGTAACCGGAGGGTTGCTGGTTCGAACCCCGACCAGTAGGAATGGTTGAAGTGCCCTTGAGCAAGGCACCTAACCCCTTACTGCTCCCCGAGCGCCGCTGTATCAAGGCAGCTCACTGCGTCGGGATTAGTGTGTGCTTCACCTCACTGTGTGTTTACTGTGTGCTGCGTGTGTTTCACTAATTCACGGATTGGGATAAATGCAGAGACCAAATTTCACTCACGGGATCAAAAGAGTATATATACTTATATACTCATATACACACACACACACACACACAACAGCGGCAAGATAGTACAGTTTAGGGAAGATAGGGCAGAATGTTTCTGCTTTTGTGTGCCAGATGAAAGGCTTTTGACACCTTGAAGGACAGTGCTCCACTGTCATCTGTAGAAAGGTAGGAGTGAAGGGAAAACAATTAACAATGAATGTAATGAAAGGTCTAATTTGTGAACCTGATCCCAGCCGCCTGACATGTGAGCTGAATATTACACAAGAGTGTTCTCCTTATATCTGAGGGTGTCCAAGTGTGAAACAGAGAGGAACAACATAGTGGCTGTGCTGCTCTACACCACCTGCTGGAGTGGCTCGCAGGGTCCTCGGCTGTAAAAAAATATTTGGTGGGTGTATAGTTTTTACATTGCAGGGTTTGACTGATTTAAATAAATGTATTCCCTGTAGCTCATTCTGTGCACACAGAGATTGGGGATGTCTGTCTATGCTCAAAACAGCTCTTAAGTTGTGCTGGACTCATTCAAATATCTATTTCAGTAAGAGTCTCTAAGGTCTGAACAACAAGCATCTCAAATTCTAGCCATTGAAGTGTCTATGTTCATATTCTTTGATTAATTATTTACATGTAATAGTCCTATACATACAGTATACTTGTCACAGATTATGTGTTTGAATACTTGAGTGTTTAAGAGAGAGGGAGAGAGATGCTGAGTCACCGGATGTGTGGTTGGGTGTATCTGGGGGTGAATAGAGACTTCTGCATAAGCCAACCCTTCAGAGATGGTAAATAGATCTGCCCGGAAGGGGAAATATTGTTATTGTCAAGCGGTATAGTCTGTTTGCTCTGAAGCAATCATTTATTCTTATGTAGTATTGGTTATGGTTAAATGATTTTGACACTTTTGTCCAAAGCGAATTACAAATAAAAACAATACAATAGTTTTAAATGAACTGTGAACAGTTTTAAAATGTTGGTAAGACTAAGAAAAATAGCAATAATAAACAATAATGTCAATGCAGTATCAATGATCAATAACCTTATGGAAATAAACAAATACCATAATATAGATAGATAGATAGATAGATAGATAGATAGATACTTTATTGATCCCCAGGGGAAATTCAAGGTCTCAGTAGCATACAGACATCACACACACATTCACTAACAGCAGAAAAAAGGAATTAAAAGTATATAATATAAAAAACACAACTAAGCAATAAAGACAGTAGAAGATAAAGAATAGACTAAATATACTAAAACACAAATTATACTAAATAACACTTAATCTAAATCAATTCTAAAAACAGCATCCACATAGTGGGTGATTAATCAAGAAACGCTTGCAATTACTGAGGCAGGGACTGAGCCTGTAATTCTCTGTGCATAGTAAGGTAAGGTAAGGTGCTCTGTGTGAGTGAGTGTCATGGTGATGGTACAAATGAGTTTAACAGTGCAACAGTGCAAGAAAAAAGTCTAGAGACCATCATAAAATAAATATGGACATATCAGCGAGTAGGCAAGGTAATATAAAAAGGTTTAAGTGTGGCCACAATTCGGCTGTGGCATGGAGGCAGGGTTTATGCATAGTGCTAATATAGCACGCAAACAGTGAGGCAGTATGACAGTGGTAAAAAGTGGCTAGTGGACAGACAGTATCCAAACATGGAGGGGGTGAAGAGGCAGACGGATTATGCGGAGAAGTCTATCTCTCCTCTTACCTTAAGTGAAGCATTGAACAGTTCAATGGCCCTGGGGACAAATGACTTCCTCAGTCTGTCTGTTGTGCAAGGCAGTGAGCGAAGTCTCCAGCTGATCAGGCTCTTCTGCTTTACAATAGTGCTGTGGAGTGGATGACACTCATTGTCCAAGATGTTGATCAGTTTGTTCAGGGTCCTTTAGTCAGATATTGAAGTGATGCACTCCAGTTCAGCTCCCACTACAGAGCCAGCTTTCCTTACCAGCCTGTCAAGTCGCCCCGCATCCTTCTTCTTTGTGCTTCCTCCTCAGCATACCACTGCATAGAAGAGGACGCTGGCAACAACAGACTGGTAAAAACATCCTGAGGAACAAACCACAAATAACTCATAAGAACCATTTAATTAATTGAGTGTATGCTGAACAGATATGTCTTTAGACCCCATTGAAAGACCCAAAGCTATCAGAGGAATTGAGAGCACTGGGTAACTCATTCAACACACGAGGAACCACTGAGGAAAAGAGTCATGAATTTGACCTAGTGTTTGTTGACACAACAGACGCTCATCAGAAGACCGCAAGTGGGCGGTTGAGGATGTAAAGCTGGATCATAAAATTGGAATAGCAGGGAGCAGAGTGCCCTATAGGCGTGAGAGGTGAGAGATTTAAATGTTATACTGGCCACTATAGGGAGCCAATCAGCCAAAGAAGAGTAACTAGGGGAGGAGTTACATGTGTCCTCTTTGGCTAATTGAAGACCAGGCGTGCTGCAGCATTCACAGCAGGCCAGCTAACAGTGAATTACAATAGTCCAGTTTGGAGATAATCACAGCCTGTACAAGAAGCTGTGCAGATCATTTAAATTTTGGACCAAGTTACTATCATTCCCCCTCAAAATATTTCATCTCAATAAAGTTTTAATTTCATTTGGTGCTGTAACCAAAGCTGGCATACTGTATATGAGAGAAGAACATAGTCCCAGGGAAAGAGAGGTACACTAAAATAGTGCAGAGTGGCAAACTCATGTTTTCCCAATTAAATGTATTTGTTTGATCATTTTCACAAGTATTCATTTTTGACTGTGATAGTGTTGCTGTGGTCATGCAGGTATATGCAAAATTAGCTGCTCTATGTTCACCTCATACAACTTTTCATCTAACAACGCAATACATTTTACATAGATACACATGCATATTCAGTAAGTATGTGCATGTATGTATTAACTGAGTTAACTGAGACATTTCATCACAAGCACTTGTCCCAAACGACATTAACAAAGGTCTTTCAACAACTTTTCACCAGGCTTTCTTCACATTTGATGTTGTCCGTATAGCATGATATTCAGTTTGAATAACAGGATTTAAAATAATAATAATAATAATAATAATAATAAAAAACAGGAATGTTTTATAGAAATGTGAAATGTGGTTTTTGAGGGTGTCTTTTATGACAATTGTTGAGAAAAAAAATCTCCTCTAAAAATCTTCCTCATAAAGATGAGGAAGTCAGTTATGATAGATATTGTAACCGATTTCCCAATCTTTATATGAACAATAAACTGTTCTACAATTGTCATAAAAGACACCCTCAAAAACCCATACCAATGAAGACTGTCTACATTGGCAGTCAACCTGATGTTGTTGAGTACTAATAACTTGAATCTTGAATTTCCCCTGGGGATCAATAAAGTATCTGTCTATCTATCTATCTATCTATCTAACAAATGGCCACCTGATGGACAGGAGAGGAGAAGACCACTAGAGGGCAGTCATGAGTCATTTTGACAGTCTTGGGAGGACACAGTGAATGCTGGAACAATAAAGCATGATTGCAGAGCAAAGAATGATAAATCCACATATTTTGCACTAAGCCGGCTCAAGGACTGAAGAGCTCAATGGCTGATGAGGTCATGTGATTCATGGAAGCATTAGAGTTTTTCCTCTTTATTCCCCTAGCACTTATATTGATTACATGTGTGGTTGCATTGGCCTTAGTGAATGGGCATGGGCAGGTAATGAACAGGTATGCATTAATAACGGCAATATTTGCATCGGATAACAAAAACAGTTGACAAGCAACTTAAATTAAGTCTGTAACAATGGCTACAGCATGTGCAATGGAATTTTATGTGTAAATCTCTTATCTCTTTTTGTCTCTCTTCATGTAACAGTGTAAACACAACATAATTGTTGTCTGGCATCCCACATCCGTTCAATTCATAGATCAGATCAATTCATAGAGAGAGGAATTACGTGCTGTGTGAAAAGCCTGAACTAGTCACATGCAATATCCAGTTGCTTTTCCAGTCGCGTGTTCAGTGTCCTTTATAATTTAAATAAGTAGAGTGTGCAAAGTAAGGCCAGTTGGTTGTTCTGTATCTGTGCATTGTGAGTGCTGTGGGTGGTGTGCTGTGTGCAGCAGGAGTGTGGTGCCGTTCTGGTCTGTGAGCGCAGAGCTCCAGACGGATAATGTCTGCCGGCACCCCACCCCGTCCCCACGGGCCACCCGACACGTCTAGGCGAGCAGGGGGTGAAATCGGAGAAACGTTGCAGGCAGTGGCCCATGTAATAGAACGATACAGTGGACGTGTGTGTGCACCAACCCACTCAGAGCCTGACACACACGCACACACACACACACACACACACACACAAAAGACAGCTGGATGGATAGTTGGTCAGGCTGCTGGTGGAAGAGTGACTATCACCCATCTATACTCATCTGTCTTGTCTGTGTCCTGCCTGAGACAGGGGGAAATTATGAATAATTTTACTGACACAAAATATCCCAATCTTACTTTAGTTTGTAAAACAAACCCACTAAAAATGTGAACTACTGCAGTTTGGTAACCTGAGTTTCTGAAGGGACTTGTTTGGCATGTTTAGGACTCCGCTAATGTTTTCTAGAATTCAGACAGATAGATTTTCTTCTCACAGTTGCATGACCAGACATAAGAAGATTAGAATATTGCTTAGAGGGGAAACTGTTATCAGTTCAGTGGAGTTTGTTTACAGTCAACAGCATTTCAGGGACGTCCTGTCATGTGATGTTCTCCTGCTGAATGGCCTGAGCCAAACACCTGTGGACAGGACAGGGCAGGAAGTCATACATCTCTCATTACTGTACACTTGCTACACACACACACACACACACACACACACACACACACACATGCACACTCACAGACACAGAGAGAAAGAAAGAAACACCCAAAGAAAAATGCAAACACACATTCTCTCTCCCTCCCACTCTTTCTTGACATCCTGTCTATCTGTCTGCCTGTCTGTCTGTAAGTCTGTCTCTCTCTCTTTTCACCACTCTGTCATTATTTTGGTATATGTATATATGTATGTTTGGAGGGGGAGGGGGTGCAATCCCTCCCATGCCACTAGATGGCAGTCTATGGATGAGAATGCTGTGAAGTGTGACCTTATTCCCTATCTATCTAATTACACATTAGCCCGTAATATGCCATTCGGCTGCCGTGGGTTTCAGATGAATGGCTTCCCCTCCTCCTCTGCCCCATCCCTGTGCTGTTCCGGCCAGCTTCCCTCAATTACTGTCACCGGCAGGCCGCTGCTCCGCACTGCACCGCACCACACCGCGCCGCTCGGCTCTGCTCGGCTCGGCTCTGCTCGGCTCGGCTCCTCGCCCAATCTGCCAGACCCGCCGCAGCGTCCGCACACTGGAGGAAACACTGGAGGATGTGTGAGCCTGACATTTCTGCTATGCCAGGGAAGTGTCAGTGCCGCAGAGCGTGTGGGATAATGTCTGTGGCTGGGGCGAGAGAGAGAGAGAGAGAGAGAGAGAGAGAGAGAGAGAGAGAGAGAGAGAGAGAGAGAGAGAGAGAGAGAGAGATTAGATATACCCAGGCACAGCACACAGACCTGATTCATTGACTTGGGCTCTGGCATGTCCTGGCCAAACAAGTTACATCACAGACTATAATTTGTAATGACGTAAGGGGAGGACTTGTTTTCATTTAACATTTACCTATATGGCTAGTGTTGCAGATTTTAGCTGAAGTCACTGAATGTGGTTGATTAATGTCAAGAGATGAATAGAGAAGAGACATCCTCTGTAATGATTGGAAGATTTTCTCATAAGAACTTGTCAGTGTGTTTGTGTGTACTTGCATGAACGAATCTCACCGGTGTGTGTATGTGTGTGTTTTAGTATGACAGTACATGAGCATGGTTGTGCAGTCTTTAGGTGTCTGTATATGCTTTATTTTTTGCCTCTGTGTGTGTGTATGTCTGTCTGTTTCTCTCTCTCAATCAGTTTAAATTCAATTCAAAGGTGCTTTATTGGCATGACAAAAAGGGCATTTGCATTATCAAAGCAATCAAAACAGTGCATAGACATTTATGTGTAACATTAATAGATCTAAACTTATATAAAATATGGATAGGTAATAGAGGATAGGAGAAGAAGGATGGAGAGCAAAGAAAAAAAGCAACACCCCCCCTCCCCCCCGACACACACGCACACATAGACCATGCATGTAGGCCAAAAAATAAATACATTGTTTACGTCTGCATGTGTCCATGTCAAAAACATTTATATTTACATTAAACTAGTGTCCCTCAGGTTATGACATAATTATATAGCAGATATGAGTCACAAGGACCCTCTCCTGAGGTAGTTTTAAATATATGGAAAATGGGTATTCTTAATTCTTCATACTTTTTACAGTAAAGAAAAAAGTCTCTCTCTCTCTCTCACTCACTCTTCTGCTCTCTCTGTGTGTATGTGTGTGTGTGTGTGTGTGTGTGTGTGGCAAGCATTAGATCCCGTCTATGCCCAGAGGAAGTAGTGTGTGGTCAGTGGTCAATGGGATCTGCTCCATTGTGTACATTCACCTCCACCCTCCAAGCTGGACATCTTCATTATGACCAACGCGTGTGGAAATACCCACGGCCCTCTTCATTAAGAGCTCATTCCTGGAGCCTGACACAGCGCCTGCCTGCCAAATACCTCATACATGAAATCCCTAATTTCCTGTCGTGGAGTGTGAATAATGGAATCATTTGACACAGCAGATATGTGTCACACGCCTCGCTGGAGAGGATTCTTCCTCATGCCATGCCAGGGAGCTGGGGCTGTCCTCCCCACCGCCTCCCAGTCCCAGCTGTGGACCTCCAACGCAACTTGTTCCCTTGAGAGTGTCAGTTGCTGCGGGAGGGGTGGGGGGTAGAGAGAGAGAGAGACAGAGCATCGCTTCCCTCACATCTCCTCACATGTTTCTGTCCAGGGTGCCAACCTGGTAACTCTAGTAGGAGCCAACTTCTCACCCCGTAGTGTGTCCCACTCATGTGCTTATCCCTTAGGAGCCAAGCCAGATGACGTAAGCAGTGGCCATACAAGTGTATGAGTGTGTGTGTGTGTGTGTGTGTGTGTGTGTGTGTGTGTGTGTGTGTGTGTGTGTGTGTGTGTGTGTGTGTGTGTGTGTGTGTGTGTGAACTCAGCTCCTTTGTGTCTTTGTGGGCTGGGGTACAGAGCCAAAGCTCTCCTGTATTTATCCTTGTCCGTCTTGTCCAGAGCTCGTAATGACTCACCCCTCTTAGTTTCCACTCGACAGGGACAAGGGGTACAGAGGGGGACGAGGTGGTACAGCTGATGGTGGTGATGGTGGTGGTGGTTGAGATGCTGATGGTGGTGGTGATGGTGGTGGTGGCTCCACAGTTCAGCTAATTGAATAGACTTGGACCCCAGATCCCTAATTATTGACAATGGCTTTGCATTGGGCAGCATACAGGCAGAGTGCTCTTTTGATAGGTAATTGGAGCTCTGAAGGACAGCAGGGAAGAGAAAAAAAAACAGTGCTCGCCCTCTCATGTGGTATACACGACAACCTTAAGAGAGCATTGTGTTGGTGTGTGAGCAGACACACACACACGCACACACACACACACACACACACACACACACACACACACACAAGGGGAGAGATGTAGAAAGCACCGAGGAGACAAAGAAAGAGTAGGAAAAGAGCGCAAGAAAAGGAGACAAAAAAGGAGAGAAACAGGGAAATAATGTGTGTATGAGTGTGTGTGTGTGTGTGAGAGAGAGAGAGAGACAGAGAGGGAGAGAGAGAGAGAGGGAAAGGGAGAGAGAAAGAGAGAGAGAGAGAAGAGAGAGAGAGAGAAGAGAGGAAGTAGAGATTGGGCACCACAGCAGCAGCCTCTTCCTTCCACCTCATTGACTGATGTCACAGAAAGAGGAGCTGCACTGAAGGGGAAAAAAAACATGGTGACGCTTGCAGCCCACGTCTGGCGAGGAAAATAAACACCTTCCGAAGCTCGCCAGTGCAAAAGGCAGAACATGTGCGCCTGCAGTATTCAAACCTAATGCAAGGAGAGGAACAGCCACAGTTAGTGTGTGCCTTTTCTCATCCACTGAGTTGAATTTTGTTCTTGTAAATATGTCCCTCATATTCAAACTGTGTGGTGTATTTGTATTTAATGCATTTGATTATTTTGAATTATAAGAGTGGATTCACCCATCAAGAATGTACATTTATAACATAGACTAAAGGATTAGAGCACTGTCAAATTGGATCTTTGTGTGATATATAATAGCACTTTTTTCTATTTATTTGAAAGATTGTCAGACCTTTGCTATTTCAACAATGGATCTTTCATACATTATGGGCTGATTCAATAATCCAGATAACCATATTTCTGGCCATTACTCTCAAAAGCCCATTTCTCTTCCTTCGCTGTGAAATAAAGGATCCATGGGGCAGGAAGGCCTTTGTCTGGGGAAAGAAGGTGCTTGAGCCTTGAAGAGGAGCAGGTCCTCTGGTGCAGCTGCACCCTCAGACCCTCTGTGTTCCAGGCCTCCCCCTCCCTCTACACACATGACTGTGTCTGTGTGTGTGTGTGTGTGTGTGTGTGTGTGTGTGTGTGTGTGTGTGTGTGTGTGTGTGTGTAGCATTTATGTGTGTGCATGTGGTGTGTGTGTGTGGCATGTATGTATGTGTGCATGTGAATATGTGCATGTGTGGTATGTGTATGTGTGTGTGTGTGTGTGTGTGTGTGTTTGTGTGTGTTTTTGTGTGTGTGTGTGTGTGTGTAGTAGTGTTAATTTTGTCACCTTTTTTTAATTTAGTCTTAGTCTTAGTCTTGTGACGAAATGTCCTTTTTAGTCTTTGTCATATTTAGTCATTGAAATATCATTTTTGTTAGTCAAGTTTTAGTCAACTAAAAGTCTCGTAATTTTAGTCTAGTTTTAGTCAAAAGAAAACTAAAGCTATCTTAGTCAGTTTTAGTCAAAACATTTCAGTCTTTTTTTATAACAAATTATTTCAGTCAGTCAGTATGTTTACATGCACAGGTAAGTCGAGCTACATAGCTCGGCTGGGATTTGACCATAGACAGTAAAAGATTTGACTGGACCACTGTCATGATCTTCGTAGACCAGTGTTTCACAAAGTGTGGTCCGGGGACCACTGGTGGTCCGCAAGCTATCCCAAGTGGTCCACGAGCAGACCTGGTAAAATATAATATAGATGAGTTGTTTGCAATATTGAACCAACTTGTATGTAAATTCAAACAGTTCTACAACACTGTCTATGTCAGATATGCCAGTTTAAATCATATGAATCCTCTGACACAATTAAGCAAAGTGCAAAGACAATAAGCAAGGTGGTTCAGTGAGTATTGTGTAGGCTAATATACTGCTAGGTCTATTTTTAATTGTTTTTAGCTAGGTAGTCCGTATGCGCTTTTTTATTGATTAGTTAAGTGGTCCTTCATCTGAAAAAGTTTGAGAAACACTGTCTTAGACTCAAGTATGAATGTTTACTCCGCCACGCTTAGATGGCAATATGCTCAAATGCAACACAAAACTCTCTATCTTAACTAACTTGCTAGCTTAACTTTCCATATTAGCTTACTTGCTAGCAAACTTTGCATCATCAGTGTAACTAGTTAAATAGTTGACATTACTTGCTGAAAATTTTCGTATGGACATTCTGGGGGATGTTAATCTGTATATGTATGAGAGAAGCTTCAGCTTCTGGGTATGTAGCATTGTGGCCTAATGCCTAGGTAGTTAGCTTGCTAACTCTGGCAGAAATCTCCGGTGTTCTTGTTCCATGTAGTTTCGTACAGGGTTGCAGCAGAGAATGTCTAGTTGCAGCAACAGCACGTAGACTAGCCTACAGGAAAGCTGCTGCGCATGAACCATGAACTCATTCGGAATATTTTTAAAACGTAACAGCTATTCTGGCTTCTCATTTTTTAGACGAAAATGAAGAGAGATTTTATCTTAGTTTTTATTTCATGCAAAACATTTTAGTCTCGTCTTTTTTCGTCAACAATAATGCATCTTAAGATAGTCTTAGTCAGTGTTTCAGGACATTAGTGCAGTCTTGTCATTGTCTCGTCTTAGTCATGGAAAAAAAGGTTGTTGACGAACATTTTTTCTCTAGTCTCGTCTGACGAAATTAACACTAGTGTATAGCATATATGTGTGTGTGTAGCATATATGTGTGTGTGTGTGTGGCATGTATGTATGTATGTGTGCTTGGCGGTAGCGTTGAGGGGGAGCTCATTTCGCATCACCCAGTGCAGCCTGAGGAAAAAAAAGCCAGTCAGGTGCTAAAATGTGAACGTGGATTAGTTTCTATGCCAACGGCAGCAGGACGCGCTCACGCAGCTAGCCATGGCCTGCCATACACTTGTTTTTGTCCCTTTCCTTCTGTTTTTTTCAACCCCTCTCTTTTCTTTTCCCTTTTCTTTCACTTGCTCTATCAGTCTCTGAGATAAGTCTGGGTCCTGCTCTCTGTGCTACAGCTTTCTGATGCAGCTGTGTGGCAAGGCTCGTTGCCGGTGCCTGATCCACTCTAGCTCACACACACACACACACACACACACACACACACACACACTGAATTCAGCACGTTAGCTGTCATTTGAATGGCTGCCATTTGGAGATCGTTGTGTCTTTGTTTAGATTCAGGCAGATTCACAATTTGAACATCACATCATCATCTCTCTGTTCTTGTGCTAAAAGAAAAAAATGCACAATATTCTTGATGATTTGGGGTCTGACTCCATATTGTATATGAAGCGTGGGGTCTATGAGAATTTTTGACCTTTCTGTCATCGTAAATGTGAAATTGTGAGGTTTCTTTGTTTGCGATGAACCTCCGTCAGCCAGCCTTCTATGTCTGCATGTGTGTGTGTGCGTGTGTGTGTGTGTGTGTGTGTGTGTGTGCGTGCGTGCGTGCGTGTGTGTGTGTGTGTGTGTGTGTGTGTGTGGGTGGGTGGGTGTTAGGTTCTGTGTATCCATGGGTGTGCATCTCTGATATCTTTGTGGCTTGTGTGTTTGGCAAGTGTGTGTGTGTGTGTGTGTGTGTGTGTGTGTGTGTGTGTGTATACAGAAAAATAGTAGGAGGAGGAGAAGAAGGGTATACAGAAAAGAGAGGCGGAGAGAGAGAGAGGGAGGGAGTCAGGCAGGCAGGTGCAGGGAGGAAAGGGTTAAGGTGAAAACAATAACAAGGGGGAGTGGGAGTGTACGTCTCCCTGGAAGTGTCTGGCGCTCTGTTCATTGACAGTGTCGTGCACCCGCCGCCCGGAGAGCGCCGGCAGGCTCACAAAGACAGACAGCTCGAATTAATCCCAGGGGGGAGTGCGTGACAGTTTGGCAGAGCAGAGAATTGAAAAGGAGGAGGATGCTGAAAATGGGGAAGGCGCTAGCATTTGTCAAATCATAATTAAATGATGAATCACTATTCCGTTATTAACGATGCCCACCCTGAACCTCGTCAGTTTAAAAAAAACTATATATATAAATAAATGGAAAAATACCGCTACCTCTCCACTACCACCATGTATGGAAATACAAAGATAGATGGCTGATCTATGAATATGCCTACAATTTGGTGCATTTGGAGAGGAGAAATTATATACAAAATATACTACATCCCATTGTCAACACTGGTCAAAATTCAGAGCAGAACAATAGATTCAAGAGGAGAATGGAGGCAGTCATCTATGGAAGACATGAGGAGGAGACGGCAGTGTGCTCAAGTGAGCTGCACTCAGATTGTATGTTTCTGCCCTCTGCATTCTATAACACTGCACAGTACGCTCACCAACCCAAAGAATCATGGGACGTCATGGCACGTAATGGCATCTTTATCCAAAAACTCAGACTCTGTCTGAGAGCTTGCATGACTGCGTAATGTTTCCTGGACAGAGTAGTTCCAAGTCATTACGAAGTGACATCATGACTGAGTGATGACATGGGAGGTGTAAGGTGCGTGTGTGTGTGTGTGTGTCTGTGTGTGTGTGTGTGTGTGTGGGGATCTTATTATGAAGCGGGAAACCGTGCTTTGAAGATGTTATGTTGCTCTTGAAGCTGTAATGTTTCTGTGCTAACTGTGGTGTCAAACAGATAAAACAATAAAACATTATTTGAATGGTGCTGGTACTGCTTTATACTAAAGTAATTAGAGGCCAAGGTGTGTGACAAAAGCCAATTGGCTTCCTGATAAACTGAATATTCCTTTTCTGTATGTTTTATTCATCCAGCGTGCAGCAGAGCACCTTTTAACAGTGACCTCTGTGTTTAATACTGGCTTGCGTTTGGTGTAATAACATTAAGTTTGGTTACAGAGCAATCAAACAGCATTTGTCATCTGTGGGTGCAGTATGTCTGTGTGATCACAGAGAGCTATTTCATGTTGGTAGAACTGTGGCAAAGCTTATAGATCTGACAGTGTGTATGGGTGTGTGGGTGTGGGTGTGTGTATGTGTGTGTGTGTGTGTGTGTGTGTGTGTGTGTGTGTGTGTGTGTGTGTGTGTGTGTGTGTGTACATGTGTGTGTGTGTTTTAAGATGGAAATAGACACCCTTTGTGCCAAACTTTGATCATGCTTCGCTCATCAAAAAAGGTCTGAAAAAACTTTTTTTTCACAGAAAAAAAAGAAGTGTTAAATTGTCCTTTTTCAGAAATATCAGATGTGTTGTTTGTGTCTGTCTTGTCTGTCCTGACTGAATAATACAATTATTAGCATTGTACAGGATTTGTTGGAGGAGGCCCAACACCTCACAGTATCTGAATACATTCTCTACAGCTAAAAAGCTGCCAAGATCTGGTCACAAAAATGCCACCAGTAGTGTCTGAGAAAACCCTTACACCTCTCCCCAACATGCTATCACGGCTAATGACACAGTCTATTTTATAGATGGAGTCCAGCACAAGTATGTGAAGTTGTAACACAAAACACTTATCTCTTCATCATGTCAAAGACGCACACGTGTGGTCAAGAATTCACTGTTGCACCTTTATGTGGTAGAATGCAATTTCTGTGCTGTTCGGTAATTGTAGATGCAGAGTATTTTTCAAATACAGAAATAACTAGAAATGTAAATGTACATACACTTCTTTAGCCTATACTTTGCATCATTTTCCATAGTCTTATTGAATCTATTTTTTTTTTTTTTGCAGGTTGGCAAACATTGCTACCTCCTAAAATAAAGAGGGGGAAGTTAACGACATCCAATTACTGGTGTGTCCTTCACACACAACCTAGTATGACACCAATTGCCACCATGTTGTGAGAAAATAAACATCCTCTGCAGGTAGTGGGCGGACAGTCTCCCTCGGGTGAGAACCTGCCCTAGTCATCGCTTGGAAGTATGTCATAAGACCGTCCAGTATACAGTATATATGTACGATGGTGCTGTTTACATGGCAACCTGTAGAATGTTTGTCATTCTACTCTTTTCTCTCTTTTTTTAAGAATATACCAGAGACATGTATATTAAGGATCTTTGAATATACTTTAGGTATACATTCAATTTGTGTGTGTGGGAGGGTGGGTGGGGTATGTGTATGCGTGTGTATGCCTGTGTGTCTCTCATCCCTCAACTCACTAGGGAAAGGGTACTTTTTAACTCATCATTCTCTCATTAACCACAGTAGTCAGGATCTCTTGGCTGTGACATCCAGACCTGCACTTGAGTGATGCCTTGTTTCCTTCTGTCAATATAGGAGGTGCTGTGCCATAAGAGGTCGACACCAGACTAAACTACATCCCCCGCCCTACATGAGCACACACATGCACTTACACACACACACACACACACACACACACACATACACACACACACAAACACACACACAAATACACACACACACACACAAATACACACACACACACAGACACGCACAAATACACACACACACACACACAAATACACACACACACACACACACACACAAACACACACACACAGACACACACACACACACACACATATGCACCCCCCCCCACGCACACACACCCTGGTCTGCACCTACTGTATAACCCCACTCTGTAACACACACTATCTCACATACATGTGCTTCTACACACACAGCATACTGTACATGGATATAGTGTACCACACACAGCCAAACAAAAACAATATACGTGCTCTAACACATACACACACACCACCCACACACTCATGCTCAATCTGTTGTTTACATTCATACCCCCTGCCCAACATCACACACACACACACACACACACACACACACACACACACACACACACACACACACACACACACACACACAAGCACAGACACACACATACATACACAATCACAGAGACACACACAGACGAGAGATTTGAAATAATGATCATTCAAAATCCCACACTACTACCCAGACACTGCTGGGGTGCCCCTCCCCCTCCTTGCCAGCATGCACACGCACCGGTGCACAGGGGGTGGTGTGCTGCCTGACGGAGGGGCTGACGTTGAGTTATGGAGGAGCCCGAGAAAGTGCAGCGCTCGCGTTGTACTGGGAGGAAATGACATCAGGGAAATGATAAATAGGAGTGGGTCTGTTTTAAATCTGCTAAATAAACCAGCGCAGTTGCGTTCTGCTCGTGGAAATGATGGGATTATTTTTCACGGCTGCGGGATCGCTAATGTATTCAATTATGGAATGAGAGGTGCAACGAATGTGATGTCCGTACTTTTTCCAGCACTTCTGTGGTGATCGGTCTCTTCTCAGGGGGCTTGCACTGCCATTCTGAACACTGTGAATAGGCCTCTTGGCAGTCAAAATACACTCTTAAGTGACACAACATTAGCACCTTTCCACACACATGGTCTCTTTCACACACACACACACACACACGCATGTACACACACATGGTCTCTCACAAACACACACACAGACACACACACGTACACACACATGGCAGAGAGGACTTTTGCATTGTAGCAAATAATGATTTTAAGTCACTCGGCACAACGGGGAAGTCTCCATCAACATCTTTCTGGGAGCTAATTATCCATAACTTATCCATCATTAATTGCTTAATTAATTAAATACATATGCTCATTTGGGGTCCATGTCTGGCAGGCTGATAAACAGGCAATATGTGCTGCTGAGTGTTGGCCTACATTCTCCTTGGCCTCCTCATATGTTGTGCACATTAAGTGAGAGGTCAGGGGTCAGGTGATGTGGAGGAGGTCCTCTGGCAGGCCTGGACAGGCTCTGAAGCATGGCTCCAGCCTGCCTGACAGTCACGGAGCTCCAGATGAGATAAGCACTGGGATAAGATAAGCGGAGAGGGGAATGAACCCGGCCTCTCTCTGATTTTAATTCCTCCCGACGAAGGCCCGATTTAGAACACGGCCCCATGTACCTCTGATTCAGGCCTGGAACACGGCTGATTCACACCTGATTCAGAACATGGCACGGCAGATTCAAACCTGATTCAGAAGAACAAGGCTAATTCACACCTGATTCAGAACACGGATGATTCACACCTGATTCAGAACACGGCAGATTCACACCTGATTCAGAACACGGCTGATTCACACCTGACAGAACACGGAGATCCAGATGAGATAAGCACTGGGATAAGATAAGCGGAGAGGGGAATGAACCCGGCCTCTCTCTGATTTTAATTCCTCCCTGACGAGAAGGCCTGATTTAGAACACGGCCCTATGTACCGCCTGATTCAGAACACGGCACGGCTGATTCACACCTCATTCAGAACACGGCTGATTCACACCTGATTCAGAACATGGCACGGCAGATTCAAACCTGATTCAGAAGAACAAGGCTAATTCACACCTGATTCATCATTAATTTGTCACACCTGATTAAATACATATTCACATTTGATTCAGAACATGTCACGGGCTGATAAACCTGATTCAGAACAGTCGGAATGATGTGGAGGAGGTCACTCTGGCCCAGGCCTGGACGGGCTCACGGAAGCATGGCTCCAGCCTGCCTGACGATCCGCGAGGAGCTCAGATGAAGGATAAGCACTGGGATAAGATAAGCGGAGGAGATGAACCCAGCCTCTCTCTGATTTTGAATTCCTCCCACAATGAGAAGGCCTGATTTAGAACCATGACCCTATGTACGCGGATGATTCACCTGATTCAGAACACGGCAGATTCACACCTGATTCAGAACATGGCACGGGCAGATTCAAACCTGATTCAGAAGAACAAGGCTAATTCACACCCGATTCAGAACACGGATGATTCACACTCATTCAGAACACGGCAGATTCACACCTGATCTGTGAACACGGATGATTCACCTGATTCAGAACATGGCACGGCAGATTCAAACCTGATTCAGAAGAACAAGGCTAATTCACACCTGATTCAGAACACGGCTGATTCACACCTGATTCAGAACACGGATGATTCACCTGATTCAGAACACGGCTGATTCACACCTCATTCAGAACACGGCTGATTCACACCTGATTCAGAACACGGCAGATTCACACCTGATTCAGAACACGGATGATTCACACCTGATTCAGAACACGGATGATTCACCTGATTCAGAACATGGCACGGCAGATTCAAACCTGATTCAGAACACGGCAGATTCACACCTGATTCAGAACACGGATGATTCACCTGATTCAGAACACGGATGATTCACCTGATTCAGAACACGGCTGATTCACACCTGATTCAGAACACGGCTGATTCACACCTGATTCAGAACACGGCTGATTCACACCTGATTCAGGGAATTACTGACACTGGCTGATTCACACCTCTCATTTATTCACACCTCATTCAGAACCGGCTGATTCACACCTGATTCAGAACATGACAGGAAACCTGATTCAGAAGAGACAAGGCTAGATTTCCAGAACCGGATGATTCACACCTGATTTAGAACACGGATGTTCACACCTGATTCAGAACAGCTAATTCAATAATCTGATTCAGAACACGGCTGATTCACACCTGATTTAAAGGGCACCCATATGAAGTGTGGATATGCATGGGAAAACTCATATCTTTTACATTACATTACATTTGGCTGACGCATTTTTAACCAAAGCGACTAACAACATGGTAACAGTTAAGTTTTAAAGCAATTCTCTCAACAATTTTAGGACAATTTAATAACGATAGAGTACAGTAAGAATAAGTGCATCAGTGAGTGCTGTTTGTGTTGAGTGTTGAACAGTTGAGTGTCAGTTCAAGACGGCTGGTAAGTGCTAGCATCAGCAAGACTTGTTGTAAGTGGTGCTATGAAAGGAGATGTTCTCTAAAGAGCTGGGTCTTCAGGAGTTTTTTGAAAATGGAGAGGGATGTCCCTGCCCTTGTAGGAACTGGCAGTGTGTTCCACCAACGAGGAACAGCAGATGAGAAAAGTTTGGATTGGCCTGAGCGTGCTGGTGGTAGAGCTAGACGTCGTTCGTCTGAGGAGCGCAGCGGTCTGGAGGTAGCGTATATCTGTATTAGGGCATTCAGGTAGGTGGGAGCAGAACCGGAGACTACTTTGTAGGCAAGGGTTAGAGCCTTGAATTTGATGCGGGCCGCCATAGGTAGCCAGTGTAGCTGGATGAGCAGTGGGGTAACATGTGCCCTTTTGGGGTGATTGTAGACCAGGCGCACCGCCGCGTTCTGGATCATCTGAAGGGGTTTCACTGCGCAGGCTGGGAGACCTGTCAGGAGGGCGTTGCAGTAGTCAAGTCATGAGATCACTATTGCCTGAACCAGTTGAGTAGCATCTTGAGTCAAGTAAGTCCTGATTTTCCGTATGTTGTAGAGTGCGAAACGGCATGACCGGGCGACTGAGGCAACATGATCTGAGAAGGTTAGTTGATTGTCGAGAACAACTCCTAGATTTCTTGCAGTCCTGGAAGGTGAAACAGACAGGGAGTCAAATTTGATGTTGGTGTCGTGGTGTATGGTCAGTGTATATCTGAAACATATGCGACATGAGCCTACAATATGTGTTCATAGTGTTGGAGCACGGTGTGTTTATTAAATCTTTAAATCTGGTCAAGATAGCCAGTAGAGCATCTGGTTTGTGAGTCTGAATGGTTGGACTCGTGGGAGGCTTCAAATTGAAAGCCCGAAGGTCTCGGCTGTATTAATACATCCACTCATTTGTCTGGTGGCAGATAACTACATGCACTTACCGGGGAATATATACAAATCTCCCAACTAGCCAGCTGCTAAGTGTAGGACAGCAATTTGCCTTTGACATTCCCAACTCCCACTCCAGCAGTATTAGACACATTTAGTGCAGAGCTGCTGCAGAAGTCTGTACTGTCAGTAGAGAGAAAAAAGCAAGAGAGACAGAGAGAGAGAGAGGGGGGGAGGGGGGGGGAAGAGAAAGCAATTAAAGGCCCATTAGCAGCACCTCCAACCCCCCTCCATTAATCAAGAGACTTCTCATCACAATGGCAACGTGTGCTCTGCAGCCCGACAATGAGGAAATGAACAGACCCAATGCTCTGTGTTTGTGTGTGGGCTGTGTCTATGTGTGACTCAGAGGTGTGTGTGTGTGTGTGTGTGTCTGTGTGTGTATGCATGTGTTTGTGTGTGTGTGTTTGTCTATGTGTGTGTTCTACTCTTTGCATCCTCACACCTCCTCCTCATCTCTGTTGAGCCGTGTGTTCGGGGTGTCTGGTGTGCTGCCAGACGATGTGAAATTATTTTTTTGTTGGGGTCAGAGGTCATGGCCCAACTGGCCCCGATGCTACAGTGGTGAGTTAGCAGTTATCCTCCTCAGTGGAGACAGACACACAGAATTATCAATGTGTTAGCAGTTATCCTGTGACACACAGAGAAGAAAAATACTAGTGTCATTGCATATGTGTGTGTGTGTGTGTGTGTGTGTGTATGCATATATACTGTATGTGATCAAGTGAAAGAATTTTAACACCAGATGTTCTTACTACTTTCTCTGCTATTCCAGGGGCCGATCTTCGACATCCACAGACAGATAAATCAGTAAAACGACCTTGACCTTCATATACCACTCATATTGGACAGGTGCAACAAAATTTCACAAATTAAAGTAGGTTTTCTGTACTGTAGTTTGAAGCAAAGAAAACAAATCCATATTCTGTTCTGCACACTCATAGGGTTTGGAGAAATTGTAGGGATGCACTGGGTCCATAGGTGTTTCAGGACACTGAATATCATCATATGAGTTTTACAGATTCATTCGATTTGAATGCCCAAGAGGGCATATATTGAAGACGGTCTCCTTGGCATTTTGTGTGTGCATCAGCCTGAAATTACACTCCATGTATTCTGATGAATCAGCAGGCTACCAGTTAATACAAAAGGGTTAAATGCTGCTGATAGTACCTAGGCTATGTAAACAGATACACACTCATATACACATACAGCACTCATACACAAATGCACACATTCATGCAGAAGCACATAAATCCTCTTCCTTGAGGAGAGGGAGAGAGAAAAGAGAGAGAGAGAGAGAGAGAGAGAGAGAAAGAGAAAAAGAGAGAGAGGGAGGGAGAAGGAGAGCCACACAGAAAAGTTGAACACACCATCTAGCCGTGGCTGTCAGTCGCTGCCTCCCCCAGTCCCCTGCCCCCCTCCAGTGTGCATTTCTAAGATGGATGCTTTCTCGCACACATTCATCCGCTGGCGCCCCGGTGCTTTATTATCTAATTTTGACAGGCAGCCCCGCCCACCGTGCCGATGCGTCGCTCCCAACGAATACCTCAGGGACGCGCTGGGCACAGCCTCCGCTGAACCCAATCGCAAAGTGCTAAACGTGTGCTGCGGCTCGAATGCTAATTTACTGTACCGGGGGAGGTAGGGAGAGCGGGCTGAAAGACCTCTTGTCATTGCAGAGACTGAAGTACAGCCTCCATCCCTGGCGCATGGAAGTTTTTCCATTTTTATTTTCTTGAGTCGATAAAACATGCGAGTAGGGGAAGTCGTCGCAGGTTCAAGGTTTATGGTCACTGATAAAAATGATGGTTTTGTGAATATTTCTGGTGTGGGAAGAGGATGTGTTTGATTGAAATGGGTTGCAGGGTCTAAAATGTCATTGACTGGCTGACTCTGTGTCTCTATGTACAGTGGAAGCATACACTTAGACTGATGATACACTGGACAACTCTTAGTCACAATCAACAGAGAGCAATTTTGTAGCACAAGATAAATGTTTGCAAATGACAAAGGACCATTGTGTAAAATAGCTGGTGTTATTCTTAACTACAGTTATAACGAACCAATATGATTCACAAAAATATTGATACCTAAAAACTAAAAGTTACTGATACAGTAGCCTAATAAGCCAAACCAAATATAGCATGTTTGCTCAATGTTGCCTTCATGTATTGAAATTGAAATATATTGAGAAAGGCTAACTAGCTGTCGTTATTATTTAATTTCTGTATGCAGTTACATTGTAGACTGTATTTAATCAATGATCAATGCCACTACTATGTTTATAAGGGATGGGGCCTGCTGACAGGGTTTCATGGTAACAGGATGAGGTTGAGGATGCATTTGACACCCCTTCCCCTGTAGTTCAACGCTACACTGTTACCCATCGCACCTTTAAGGTGGACATTTATTGTGGATGCAATTTTAGGATTGGGTGTGAGCTTATGGTATCAGTTAGCTTGGAGTTGGCTTGAGATAAAGGAATGTTGTTTATCTATGTGTTCTGTTCATCAGAATGGGGCATGTCCAGCAAACAGAATGTCTTCTGGTGTGAGGGCTGTTTGCCCTGATGGCCATGCCTCTTTCATTTGTGTCCTATGTGAAAACAAACCAAAAAAATAATCATACAAAATGCAAGTGGAAAAAAGAAACCATGCTGTTAACTAACATAAAGGTTAAAAAAACAAGTTGATTTTTCCCAGTAGGTCCAGCAGGTAGAATTCATCTTGTTTAAATCTAGCAGTGCTACGAAACACACACTCTGTAGTCGAGCTGAAACTGAATACAGTCATGTGAGGACCTCAGTGTATCTGCAGTGATGGATTGTGAAATCAGAATATTCCATTGAGCACCACTTGGGAAGAAATTTCCACTTGAAGCGACCAGCATCTCCCATTCCAATATTTGGAAGTCTGAGGAATAATTAACATTCTGGTTGAGAATGTATGGCAGATTATGTATATTATTTTTTTGCATGAAATTCAAATGTAATTTGTAACCAGGCTCTGAATCTGGATTCCTCACAGAATTCTGAATCTTGGCTGTCTTGGGCATCTACAAATTAATATTTTAATTCAGTGTCAAATTCCAAGTGCCTTATCACATAGAACTGCAATATTACTGACTGTGAAATAGATGTTTGTTTTATTGGGATTACTGGCATTTTTAATGACATTTTTGATGGACTGTTGGTTTATTAGAATAATCCACAGGATAGCATTGATCCTTCAACTAAAGGACATTTAATCTCATCTCAACATAGGAATAATGCATGTCAATATCTAAATGCTCTTTTCAATGCTGTTGCATTTTGGCCCCGAAACAATAGAACCAAAAATTTCCATTTTTCACACTTAAATATGAGCTGCAATTCGGAGGCGTTATCTTCCTCTTCTTTTTTGAAGACACTTTTGTGGGATCTTGCTAAAAAAATCAGATAATCCTTTTTTTCCCTCCTTTTTTTGTCAAGCCGCAGTGGTGCTTCAGCGAATGTGGTGGTAATTTCATTCAGCCCCCCACGCACCCCTCCCCCACACCGCCACCCCACCCCCATCCTCACATGCGGACCGCATTTGGTCAAATTGCCTAAACCCAGAGCAGTTGTAATTTCTGGAGAGGCTGCCGAGTGGTGCTTTGAAGTACTGTTATAAAAAAAGAGAGAGAGAGAGGGAGAGAGAGAGAGAGAGAGAGAGAGAGGGAGAGTGAGGGAGAGTGAGGGGAGAAAAAAAGCAGGACAGCGTTGTCATTGGGTATGCGAGCAATCTGCGTGAGGCGAGGTGAGGGGGGAGGGCGGTGTTAAGTGCTCTCAGCGAGGAGTCGAGCCCTCCCCCGCCGATCCCGGTGACGCGCCCCGCACTCCGATTCCCTTTGAAGCAATTACCCTTTCACCTGTACAAGCTCATCAGAACACACACACACACACACACACACACACACACACACGTGTACACACACACACACACAGAGGAAACTGGCATTAAACAAAAACAACAAAAAAACAGGACACATATGTCATCTCTTACAGGAGTCTATGCATAATTTCCATATCACCACAACAGCTCACTGCTGCTGGTTTGTATTTCTACTGAGGCTTTGGACTCTACACCAGTGCTAAACGAATAACAGTGTGCATATCCATGCTAAAAATGTGTGCTATACAATAAAAGACAGGAATGAAAATATCATACCTCACACTGACTGGCAAACTATACCAATACTATTCATGTGTTTAAATCCCTTAGAGGTCATGAACAGTACCAGCTTATTTCCTCTATTCGGTGTCATCAGCGTCTGACTGTCAGTTTTAAAGACAAGATAGTTCAGTGTGGAGGTGACAATTCTAAGGTGCACTTTCCTCCCTGTCCTTTCTATTTTCCCATCTAAAACCCAAACCTGCACAGTGTTGGGCACAAGCACACCGTCGGAAAATATGTGTGTGTGTGTGTGTGTGTGTGTGTGTGTGTGTTTGTGCATCTGAATTTTTTTTTTTTTTGGGGTGCATAGGGGTGGACAGGGGTGTTGGGGCACATTCACGCAGTCCTGTCAGGGGCCTCTGCGGCTAATCTTCATGCACTCTGTGACCTCCTCACTGCAAACCCTGCTAAATATATTATTCCCGTGGGGCTTTCAGTGCTGCTTGGTGTCAGAAATCAATATGTATGAGGCGCGTAGATGGGAATTTCTAATAGATCTCCGTGGCCCCGCGCTGCTCTTCAATATCTGCCTCGGACTATTAGTGCCGGCTCAGTGGCGGTGAAATAACCGAGATAATCTTTTAAGGTACCTTTCTTAAGGTGGAACGGAAACGCCCGCTCATAGACTTTCCCCGCCTCCCATGCAACCCAGTACCAAATATCTCTGTGCTTTTTTTTATGTGCTTGCAAACATGCTGCATTTAGCACAATGACCCACACAATATTTAGAATTCTTGCATGTTTACCTGCAGATGTAAACGAAAGAAGGCACAAACATATATGCATTTTATGTTATATTATGTTCACAAGATATCACTGGATCAGCATCGGATATGTTTTCTAATTCTATTCTTTGGATGGTCATTTATTTAGAAATGGAGGAATGCAAGTTTGTTTTAAGGTTGTGTTTATCTATGGGAGTCTACATATGTCTACAGTATGAGTACAATACTAGTATATTTGCACACACACACATACACACACACACACACACACACACACACACACACACACACACACACACCTCAGCATTGTCAGTAGGGATATGCCATAGTGCTAATTGCCCATATTTCTAATGTGGGGATGATTTGCAGCGGCACTTAGCTGCAGCACACTGGAGCAAGAGGCTGGCTCCTTCAGTGTAGAAAAGACATCCGGCTTCATCTGGCAGTCAGGGGATTGAAAGGAGGAGGAGGAGGAGGAGAGAAGAAGGGATGGAGGGAGAGGGAGGTGAGGCAAAGAGGAGGGGGGGAGGATGGAAGGAGTGAGCGAGGGGGAGAGGAGGAAGCGCGGAGGGGAGGGCTGGCTCAGACAGCGTGTGGTCCCCAGGGAGGGAGAGAGAGGCTGAAATTATTCTCCGGTCATGGGCTTTTTTCCCCTCTCCATCTCACACCGAGGACCTCCGAGTATAATCCCTCGCCTCGCGCCGCACTCGTATATCTGCCGTCCCCGAGACAAAGGTTATCTCCCTCTGCTCGAACCCCGCTGACCACGGCCACGGCACACTGCAGCTCGCTCCTTATTACACACAGATAATAATGACGTTAATGCCACCAGCGACGAGGGAATGAACTCTAATGAATAATGACACATATCATTGTGATTACTGTTATTATTGTCTTTCTCCCTTCTCAGTCATCACATGCACGTGAATGACATTTGAAGTTTATATTTCCTCCCATTCAGTCTATCACTCTCTCGTTCTCTCTCTATGTGTCTGTCTCTTTCTTTCTTTCTTTCTTTCTCTCTCCCATCCCCCTCCTTTCCTCTCCGTGTATTTTGAATGGCAGGTAGTGGGCAGCAGCGGTCTCCAGAAATGCAGCAGCATTATGAAATGCAGACACGCCGAAGGGTCTGGTGGAGAGAGTCAGACACTCTCCTCCTCCCCCTTACCTGCCCACCTTGACATACCCTGCCATAGCATGGCCAATAACATGAGCATTTATCTCTTGTTAGATGTTTAGCATTATTGTTCCAGAGTCAAGTTCAGAGATAGGGGTAGAACAAAATTCAAGGAGGCAGACTCTACATCACACATTTCAGACCAGTAGGTTGATTAAACTATGTACTAGAGGGTTGTTCGATCAGGAGCCACATTCCACTTTTTACAGTTGGATGTGTATCTCTCACAAGCTACTCACACATGAAAGCTTTATCATGATAGTTGCCACAACGGTTCTGTATATTCAAAAAGACTGTGGGCTTTAAAATGTATTTTTCATTCAATTCTTTTCAGTTTACTCATAGAATGTATCATATGATTACACACAAAATGTGGAGAACCTTATTCTGACGTAGTAGTGAAGATAGTATATGACACAGGACTTTGTCCAACTTGTGGTTGATGCTGATGTCACCATATCCCTTGTAAACAGTGAAAAAAGAGAGAGGGACACAGAGAGGAAGCAGTGAACCAGACTGGATTTGGGTATGCAGCCTCTGTGCCAGGCCATGCGGCCTCACTCGCTCCGTTAATCTAGATAATTACCTCCCTCAGGTATATGCTCACAAGGCTCATCGGGCTCCACTCTGCCGTCAGGGGCACTGTGCCAGAGAGAGAGAGAGAGGGAGAGAGAGAAGGAGAGAGAGAGAGAGAGAGGGCATACGTCTGCTGATCAGAGGGAAGGGGAGGGAAAGGGGGGAGGACGACCCTCAGTGAGGGACAGGTGTCATGGCAGAAGGAGGACTCCCTAATTACCCAAAGGTCACTGGCAGCCATTAAGATCCCTATCCAAGTCCAAGTCTCTCAGGCTGGGGGAGAAACCCACCTAACCATGCTCACAGGCTGTCAAGCACACGCCACTGCCACCCATACAAAGGAGACACACAAGTTTTCCATGATTATTTTGTCTTGTGAATGGTATAAGAAATGGAAGTCAGCTTGTCAAAATTATTTTGATAGTTTCTGTTTTTAGCACCCATATTTTAATGAATGTGATGTCAGTTAAATCTGATGTAGGCAAGTTCAAAGACATTAGCATTTCTTATGGAAATGCAAAAAAAAACATGCAAGACTGTCTCAGTGGTGACTGGTTGTCGCCTGTTAATAATACACCTTTTGCCAGTTTTTAATTTTAGAATTAGATTTATCCTTTACCTCTGCCTATTACAGTACTGAGTAATACGTATCTATGAAGAAACATATGTTTTATTTACACATTTGACATTACACAGCTTTTTTTATTTATAAACAATCTATGCATCATACTACAAACCACAATAAATCCAAATCACTCCAGTCAATCTCATTTAAAATGAATTAGGGTTCTGACTCTGGCTCGACCACAGTGGTATTCCCACAATGCTCTTGGCTTAACGGTGTGAGGTCCGACAAACAGCTAAAAGGAAAATCAATATCCATAGAGGGGGCCTGATGTCAGGCTGCTCTCCACAGTTCTCAGTCAAAACACATCGACCACACATCAAATGAAATGAGTGGACACAAGGCCCCGCCCACCGGGCCATGAGATCATTTCCCTCCAGGAAAAAGCACAGCATAACTGTGGCAAAAATAGCACATTTCTAAAGAGAGAGAGATAGAGAGAGATGGTAAGTGGGAGAGGAGGCAGAGATTCCAGAAATGGATGGAGCTACAGGCAAAAAAGAGAGGGTAAGAGATTGCTCTGAGTGGAAAAACAAAAACTCAAGGAAATCCGATGGGGAGAAACTACTGCCAAAAAAATGTAAAGCAAGGAGCAGTGAGGGTGTGAGGGTCTATGAAATTATAACTGGATATTTTGTGTTAGAGAGAGAGAGAGAGAGAAAATGAAAGAGAGAGAGAGAGGAAAGGGGAGAGAGAAAATCCCCTTGGCTGTGAGATTGTGTGCATTCCTGCATGCAGGAGATAAAAATCTCTCCACGGCAGGGGAGGTTTGGCCAGCATCATGTAAGCAGCAACTGGTGGTGGAGAAGAGAGCTGTGTGCTGCCCCTCTTTGACTGGGCATGGTAGGAGCTCAGGAGCCCCTGTGGATCACCCATGTGCATCATTTAGGCCAACTCCTGCAGGGCCTCACAACTACACCCCTGCCCCTGCTCAGTAGCTGCCAACACCCCACTTCCTACCCGACTCAAGGTTCTCTAAGAGACAACAGCACTCCACACAGATAGTGCTCTGCAGTCAAGGCGTTTTTGAGAGGTGGTGAGAGACAGACAAAGAAAAGGGAGAGAGATGGAAATAGAGAGCACAGAATTCAAACTTTTCCACATGCTTACTTTTCTAATATGTGAACTGGGGAGGCCAAAATTCGGATTGTGTTTATTGTCTGAGGTAGAAAAATGGATAAAACATCATCCTTGAAGGCAACATCTCAAACTGTTGTGTGTTATACCGTGTGTCATGTGTCAGTGGGTGACGTTTTGACAAACGGACAGCTGTGAGCTGTCTGTCCCAGTTGGACGCTGCCTCCTCTGCAGTCCAGCCGCTCCCCATCTCCCCCAGGTCTGGCTCTTGCCACGCCTCCTCCCCTGCCTCAGCCGCTAGCTCCCTCTCCTTCCGAGATTAAAAGCGTGCAGCTCCGGTGAAGGCACGCAGCGCCCATTTCCTGAACGCCCCCTCACCTAGGAGATGAAGCCTGGGCATGCATGCGTACTTTGATGGCTTCATTATCGCTGTGGAAACACAGGGCAGAGACACATCACCGGGTAAAGGCCCGGCAGTGGTGCGCCGACAAAAATACTTGCAAGATCGTTAGCGCGGCCAGAGGGGAGTTGAGGAAGTCAGACAAAGAGGGAAAGGAATGCTGTTTTTTTACTCTTTGCAGTCATTTTGGCTACTCTTTCACAAAGGTTTTGAGAGGCCTGCCATGCCACTTACAGTCTTCCTCTGCTGAAATCTGGAACAGAATTCAAATTCAATTTGCTTTATTAGCATGTAGCATGCAGTTGCATGTTTGCATACAGTGTTGTCAAAGCTACTGAATGTGGTTGGTTAGGTGTAGGTGGAGCTTGGTCCTTTTAGGTTGCGATTGGCCTTGATGTTGGGAAGGTACGAAATTATGTGAAATGAAAATAATTGATAACTCTCCTCAAATGCATTAACATGAAAGCAGTGTGTCTATTTTGTAAACGTACAGTACAAAAGTACAGACATTTCTGTTTAAATGTAGGGGAGTGAAAGTAAAAAGTTCAAACTTCCATTTTAGAGCAGAAATATGTCAATCGGAGGACTTTCGTGTGCATTCTATTTGTCCGTTCAAGTTGTCCACCGAGCTGTTCAATTTTCAAAGCCGTTCAATGTTCAAAGTTGCACAAGAAACACCAAGGGAACACCCTCTGAAGATCTAGTGCAACTCGTCAACTCGGTCGAACCCAGAGTACCACGAGATTGAATTTCCAAGATGGTTGTGCCCATTAACACTTTGAATGCCACGCTGTTTTCGGAAGCTTTCGAAGTGCCAGCAATCTAAATTATTGTTGGCGATTTTTGTAGAGCCACGGCGTATTCTGTGTTATAGCTATGGACACATTCTATGGCTCATTTGAAAGATGAGACTTTAAGCTCTCAGTGGGTACACACCGTTTATTTCTACATGCCTCTGTTCCCGAGAAATCCCAAGCTAAACAGTGGCTAGTTTTCATCAAAATCCCTATTTTTTTTCTAGGAATGGAAATATAGCGTCTTTAATGAAATATGCGCTGTTTGAGCCTGTCACTCTTCTGACACTTACATTTCAGCCAAAGGACTTGTGTAAGATAAATATAGTTTTTCTGTTCACAAAACCACCTTTCCACTGCTGTCAGGCTCCATAATTCCTCCTCCTCTTGGTTGTTAACGTCTGTGTCGCCATCACCGACATATTTGGCACTCTGGCGAGGACGTGCCCTCTTCAGAGACTTTCTAATGAGGAGACACAGCACTCAAAAAATCCTCAATTGAAATGCATGGGGTTGGCCGTTGTCTACACATATCCCACCCGTTCCTCGGCAAAACGTTGACATGTGAATACATTGAGCCATGTGTTGTGATCTTGCTGGAGCAAGATTGCAGTAGATTGGTGTCGTGAAGCCTTGCGCATGCGCATTTCTGCCGAGATGGATGCCCGATGAGTGCCCAAAAAGCTTTGCCATATGGCCGCCGAGTGGAGGGACTTGCCTAAAAGGACTTTGCCCTCTTGCAAACGTGACTTGGCCCGGCCCGTGGTGGAGATGATACTCCCTCCTCAGCACGGTGATCAGCTGCCAGTCACTCTTTCTAATGTTTTTGACCTGGCGTGTGGTGTGGTGCCCTTGCGAGACTAGGTGATAAACCCATGAAAATAAATGGCCTGGTTTTGACCTTCGTGCGCAGAGCTGCCAACCCTCACGCATTTGATTGGTGTAAGAGGGCGTGGAGCCAATCAAATGAATGAATCTCACTCTCAATGTGTGAGAGTTGGCAGCTCGCATCACTGATTCGACCCAAAGCGGCAACCATCAAAAGGCGAGTTATGATAAAATGTCCAGATAAAATGTCCATATCGTGCGTTTTCATGAGTTTTCGATCGTTATCTATTTCAGTTCTATTCATGATAGAGTTCCCAAAATCGCACATAAGGTGTGTTAGAGTGTCTATTTTCGTAATTTAAAAAATAATCTAAAAATGCAATATTGTGTTTTTGGCACTCAACGTGTTAACAGTAAATGTGAGCAGTGTATGCTCTGTTAATTACATAGACAGTAAAAGATATGGACACAGCTATCCCATAGACTTCGAACGAGACAAGTGAAGCAAATTTGAACCCATTTCCTGTTGGTCGACTTCGGTTCAGTCCAGGCGAGTGGGAAATGTGTGGCGTTAAGCAATGGACTGAAACACAGTAAGTTAACTTAGCCGTAGCCGTGCTAAGAAAATTGATAACGTGCAGAGTGCTGCGAGTTCAAGTGAAGCTTTTGGTAGGGATTTGTTCTGACGTAGTGCCAACCCATCAAAAATCACTTAATTGCTTTTTCCCCTCGATGCTTTCCTATCTTACCCGTGGACTTTTCACTAGACTGCCTTCGAGTTTCTTATCTTTCTTAGAGAATATGGTTACTTCGCTCCTGTGCGACGCTAAGTTGTATGCTCATTACGTCATGCTAGCATTGTTTTCAGAAAAAAAAGTTTATTATTCAGCCGGAAAATGAGTTAAGAGGTTATGACACCAATCACACAATGTATTTCTCAGAAAATAGAAAAGGTTAATCTAAAGGCTTAAAACACCTAAGATGTAACGTTATTTGATGTCATAGTGATGCCAAAATGAATGGGGGTCAATGGAATGCTAGCTGGAAGTGGTCGACTCCTAGCCTCAGAGCCGCCCATAGTGTCTACACTCTCCGAACGTCAACATGCATGTTTAAAGGAATTATCCGGAGTAAAATGCACTTTAGATCAATTTATGGATGATTGGGAGTACATACGTTGAGTTGACATCAAAATCATGTCATTCGAATGTGTTTTGAGAAAGTTCGATTTTACCGTTTTTAGTCAAAACTCGTTAGCCTGGAAGTGACCAGGGCATGTCATTTCGCCGCTACAAAATGATATTTTTATACCTCTTCTACAGTTCCCAAACAACATTGCACTTACGTGGTAGTGAGTAGAGGGTCCCTAAAGCCAAACCGAAGTATCCCGAGGTCTTTATGTGGTCGGATAGAGAGTCCAGAATGAATTTCATCAAGCCAGTACCTTTCCGGAAATGTTGCTGCTGCAGCTGGCATCTTTAGGGGAAATGACATGCCCTGGTCACTTCCAACGAGTTTTGACTAAAAACGGTAAGATCGAACTTTCTCAAAACACTTCCGAATGACATGATTTTTTTTTTTTTTTAAGGATATTTTTTGGGGCTTTTATGCCTTTAATGTGACAGGATAGTGGAGAGTGACAGGAAGTAAGTGGGAGAGAGAGTCGGGGTGGGATCCGGAAAGGGCGGGAATCGAACTCGGGTCGCCGGCGTACGGTGCAGGTTCCCCAGGCAGTTGCGCCACGGCTGGGGCGAATGACATGATTTTGATGTCAACTCAACGTATGTACTCCCAATCATCCGTAAATTGATCTAAAGTGCATTTTACTCCGGATAATTCCTTTAACGTGAACATGCACCAGGTCAAACAGACACATATAGACATTCATTTTCCGTATAGGCTTAATTTTCCGTTTAGCTCAAAACTTTGAGCGGGTTCGGGGGTGTCACCCCTGGGAAAATGTATTGTTATGTAAATGCATAAGTTCTGCGAGTCCAGACCCTGACGTGATCCTATCCGGACCCAGACGATTAATAATTTAGATTTTCACGGAAGATTTCAAAGCTGCGCTAAATGTTTCGTAGGTTGGGATAACAGCTTCAGGAACTATCATCTCGCTTGCTGCTACTCAGCCAGTGAAATCTGTGCATTCTGATAAAGTCGAGTCAGTGAGTAAAGTTACTATGGTGAAGAGACTCACTGATAGCCTGACAGGGAAAACGAGTGAGGAGAGGAGACGGGACGAGAAACAATCGGATGGATATGTAAGTTAGCGATAAGTAAGTTATTTTCAAATCATGGATTGCTCAAAGGGGAGAAAGCTAGACAGCGAGAACAGAGCTTTATAACGATCAGGGGCAATTACCATGCAGAACTGTCACGTCCATAACGTCAACTAAATAGGCCTACGATGGCATTGTGTTGGCGTTATGGGTTTGACAGTTTTGCGCGGAATTGCCCTGGACCGACGAGGCGAGATAGGCGATTGTTAAAAGTGCCCATTTGAAGCACCTAGCGCCAATTTGAAGCTAGGCCTACCCATTCAACAGTGAACTGAGACCACAGAATATTTACAATTTAATTAAGAGGGCAATATGATTGATCCACAAAAATCTTAACACCCATTTACTGCCCAACAACCATTTACTGCCCAACAACGTGATGTTCCTTAAAGGTTTCCAGGATTTTGGGTCAACATTAAAAAAAAAATAAAAAAAATAGAATTAAACTTATGATTGATGGGTTCAAGGAACCAGCTGTGGAATATATCCATCCTTGTCTCAGCTCAAATCTTATTTTAAGTTCACGTTAAGATCTTAAAATAGCCAAGGCTACTCAGTTTTTCTCCCCCAATTAGGGCCTACTCTTATTTTCCTTATTTCTCCTCATTTCGAATGTTGCCTTTAGGCTACTAATTTTATTTCACATTAAACATTAGGCCTAGGCCTACAACTAGGCTCCATCTATCCATCCATATATATATATATATCCACGCATGTTAAACATTATGATGTTCCGGACCTTTGCTTGAGGAAATTTTCCGTAACGGGACCTCGCTGAAGTTTAATTGAATACCCCTGTTTTAGGCTATAGGCCTAGTCTTTCTACGTGGGTTTAGTTACTGATTGGGCTATAATGGGACCATGTCGGCTATGTAATCCCTGACAACTGGGACACTTTCATAGTGGTTGGTGTAAACCGTGACATTTCAGCGTCACAACAGGCTTTTGCCTGGACACGGGACATGCAACTCAAAATCATAACTGTCCCGGTTTAACCGGGACTTAGGTCACCCTATGCTAATTACAAACTGGCTAGTAGCAACTGCTAACAATAGCTAACAAACGGTAGCACGTCTTGTTGAATGGGATGCAAACAGCTTGGGTTTTTAACACTGATATGACATCACTGATGAGCTTCAAGTCGCTTAGGACAGTGGTTCTCAACCTTTTTTTTTAAGTGATGTACCTTTGGAGCATTTTTAGGGGGGCTCTGGGTTTTTAGGATAATGAAATTGAATAGCCTACTGAAATATAAAATTAATTTTATGAACTTATTATTTTCCTGAAATATGTATTAAATAATTGTTTTGAAGTATTTTTGCATGGATTCTACTTTTTAAATCTATGTATATTTTAACCCTAAGCTGTTTTGAGGGCATTTTCACTACCTTTATTCATAAGGATTTATTCTGGTCATTGTAAGTGCCACACACACATATTATATATTGTTTTTTTTTCCAGCAGAGTCTAGGCTATCCTGATCTGCCATCATTTCATGTATTAGTACTAGCATTGATTGATATTTTGATTTTTAAAGAATTAAAATATAAAAAGCGTATTATAAAAATTCTTATATTTTGACATGTATCTCACCACAGCAAGCTCATAGCTCTACATGCATTTCATGTGTGTGTAGGGCAGACTGTCCTGAATCTGGCAATATCAATGAGAAATTCTCTGAGGCTAAGCAATTTACAGACATATGTGGTGTGTGCCTTACAGAAATAAATGCCATTTTTTTATTTAGTGATTTAATGACCTTTCTGCGCTCCATATCTGTGACATGAACTGATCTGACCTGACTTGAGCCGAGTTTACATGTTATAGCCTGTGTGTGCCTATGGTGTCTGCACTCATGATTCTCTACAACTTTTTACTGCATTGCCATGAACAAAGTAAAGGCAAAAAAGGTGTTTCTTTGCCGAATAAATTGGGATGCAATATGAGCCTTGAATTGGATGCCATGCAGGAATTTGGTAGGATCTCAAAACCGGATTATGAACATTCTTTGCCATAGAGAAACACACAATAGCGTTGGATTATAAACATGCTTTGCTACAAAAACAGACGAAAATGTGAGGTAAGTCGAGCTATATGAAGTTATTATTTTGCTTGTCATTTCGTCTGTTTTTTAACCCAGAAGGATGTACTTGGTATCAAATGATAGCTCCGTGTCTCCTCTTTCATCTGACATGCGTGGCATATCTATCCGATCACCGCGAGTAATTCAAACGAGAGTAATGGGTGCGCAGGTGAACGCAGAGAAGTAAAGACTGTAAATATGGTGCAATTTGATTTAATTTCATGATTTTTTTCATTTTCATACTTTAACGTACAGACAAGTGCGTTGTCTCGTTGGAAAGCCCCACTTCTGCTCTGTCATGCAATAAAGGTTTCATCTCGCTGCGATGAACAGTTGCTGAGCAATGTAACAGGGAAAAAAGGGTGTGTTTTTTGGCGCACTTTGCGTCAATCGGCTTCTAAGGGTTAAAATCTCATGTAGGCCTACCCCCTGGAGTGCCTTCGCGTACCTCCATTTGAGAACCACTGGCTTAGGAGACAAATAGAATGCAGCATAGACCTCTGAAGTTCGCCTACAAAAAAGCTGCCATCTTTGACATCCGGTATCTGGCGATTTTTCCTATGGGAAAATAACATGGGGATTTTGAATTATTGCACCTGTTAAACTCTCGCGGGGATGAAAAAGTCTGAAATGCAGACGTTTTCCTGAACACACTTTTGTCCTCTGCCTTCGAGTGGATACTGTGATCTCCGGTATGTGAAGCCGGCACACATTTTTGCTACCCCAGAGCTAACTTGCAAGTGGTAGTTAGCTTCAATTAACAACCGGAACTCCTTATATGGGCAAAGGTGGCCGTTTTGGTTCGTTTTTGTAGGCGAACAGAGGTCTATTGGTTTGGCACATTGGCGCAGCATTGGCCTTGCAGCCAAAGACCGTTCACAGTAGGCTCCAGCATTTTCTACCCGAATCTCCAAATCAAAGTGGTGACGTAACATCTGAAGGGGTGCAGTGATCAGAGTGATGGTTTTGCGTCACAGTCCGTCTTTGTTCAGATTCGCAAGTTTGTAATGGTCATTTCAAAGTTCAAGATTTCGATATGAAGAAGTAAACTTCAGTGTTTCCGGTTCATGGTAGCTTTGTGGCAATGCACCGAACTCTACTCAACAGTAAATATATTGTAACATATAACAGTTCATATTAGTTGTACTTGTTTATTGTAGGCCTTTGGAGGGGCTTGAAGGACTGATACACTGCCATGTTGGTACTGTTCAGTTTCAGTTGGAGTGTTCTGTTTCAGATTTTTTTTGCTCATCACACACAGAAAGCTGACATTTCTTTCATTCAATCTTCCATTATCCCTTTACCTTGTCCGTAGGCTTCATCATGTAGGCTATGTGGTACTTCAAAGTAGCATTAGAAAACCTCCTCCCTATTGATTTTTTTAATGGACTTGTGCTGACACATCTTCATTCTTTTCATTGCCAATACCATACAAATAAGTGAAGCTCTTAAAAACACAGCCACCACACAACAACCAAGATGTTTTCTGTTATGGAACTCTCTCTCTTTCTCTCTCGCACACACACAGACACGTGTACGTATATGTGCAGACACGTACGCATGAAAAAGACGACTCAAATGTGGCCTCATGCTGGCAGAAGGGCGAACCATTTATATCAAGAAAGGGGTGGGCCGCAGAGCCCATCTGTCTTCGCCATGGGGGAGGGGGTGTGAGGTCGAGTTCGGTTTAATTGAAGATTATCTGCTTAATTACTCAAGCACAGCCAGCGCTAAATAGCCGTGGATTAAGAAAGCGTCCGCATGCAGACCTTCGGGTTCGTTGCTGCGCTCAATTAGCACGCCGCCCCCCAACGTGTATCCCCATTTCCCTACGAGGATCTGCACACGCTAACCAGAGAGCTCTGCGCCTTCATGGTGCATCATCTCGCATGCAACCACTCCTGGACTGATGTTGCCAGTGGAATATAACTCTCTCTCTCTCTCTCTCTCTCTCTCTCTCTCTCTCTGTTTCTCCCTCCCTCTGTGTCTATCCACCTCTATGCCTATTCTTTTTTTTGTAAATTTGTTCCTCACAAGATGCTACACCTTGATGTGTGAAGGCTGACCTAAAAAATAAGGGATAGAGGAAGTTGGGAGATGATGGGAAAGACACTGTAGAGGTACTGTATAGAAAAAGAGAGGGGCAGAGAGAGAGGTAGAGAGAGGGACCGATAGATAGAAGGGCATAGAGAGAGAGGTAGAGAAGGAGAGGGGGCAGAGAGAGGTAGAGAGAGAGATGCTTCTTCCATTTCCTCTGTCACTCATGTTTATCTGGTAGCGGTGCAGCTGGAGGGAGAGCATCTCCACAGTGATGGACAGGTCCTTTTGTCTGGCTGACCCCCATGATGTGTCGGGGCCGGGGTCATGTGACCAGCTCCCATGACCTCATTCCCCGTCTCCTCGACCTCTCACTTATCCCTCGTCCCTCCTCTTCTCCTCTCACCTCAGACAGACACTCAGGGATGCTCCCCCATTCAGCACTACAGACTCGGGCTGACACATCCAAGGTCATCACCGCCGAAAGTGTGAAGTGTGTGTGTGTGTGTGTGTCAGTCAGAATGTGTACCTCAATGATGAGCTTTACTCTTGTTGGATTCTTTGGTTTGCCCAAAAAAGGTAGCTTAAAAAGTCTGGTACACATCAAGAATGTTTTGGTTGATAATATAGGATCACAGTAACACATTGATCAACAAATAACGCCATACAATTTTGCCCATTACTGCATGCTTATGAACTAAACAACTTTACCTTAACCTGCGCAAAACTTTTATATAGCCTATGAATTTGATCATAGTAAGCAACATATATGTGATCAAGAAATGTAGTGAGATGTGTAATAGATCCACAGAATTTTACTACTAGATGTATACAAATATGCTATACTTGTTCATGGAGATAGTTTCTAAAGTATTACAACAGTTTCTAAAGAATTACAACACAGTGTACATTAAGTAACCTCCAACCTAACATTCTGTACATTATGTACGATCCCTTTTGATACTGTAAATGGTGTCATTCTGTGTTGAATACATAGTTTAAATAGGTCAGCTCTCTTTCCTCTCCCAGCAATCTTCAGCATGCTGAGACCGGTGGAGTGGGAAGATGGGAGATTTGACTTTTAGACAGATGTTGGGAGAACGTCTGCAGAACAGCTTAATTAGGAAATAGGCAAAGTGTTCGGAGAGGCACGCAGCTTCTCTTCTGCACAAAAGGGCCTGTCTTCCTGGAAGCTGTCTCAGAACTGCATACATTACAGCTACTTTGTATTTCCAGTCATGCATTCACAGGAAATGCTAGCACCATACAGAACAAAATGAGGCTTCGGCCCAATGCCGTCTCTGTGTTTTTAAAAATGTAATTGGCTACTTCTCAGACAACAGTTACTCTCAATTAAACATGAATAGACATGCTCATGCTGAATTGTAGGGGCCTTGCCCCACACTCCTTTTTCATCTTCTTCAATTTTTTTGTAAAACTGCAAGATAATCTGCTGCAGAATCTGCTGGCCTCTTTGTTTCATTGTACGGCCATGTAATTGAATGATCGCATAACTGCAATGCCACAGAACCAACCAAAACGCAGACGGGCACATTTGACAGGACCCACCTGATCTTACCTTAGAATCCTATTGTCCACTTGCTCAGGAGGGAAATTTTAAACCTCTAACCCTTACCCTTATAACAAAATATTCAGCATTCAACATACTGTATTAATTCAGCATTGTGTGAATACTCTGGATTCAGTCACTAACTATGAAAATAACACTGTATTATAATTATTTATAATAGGCAATACATATTATTATATATTTAGCTTCAGAGCTGCACAAGGTTTGGTATATTGATATAAGTTAGAATCAGTCACATCAATAACCTATTTGACACTATAGAGATTACTGTGTGCCTACCACTAATATTTAGTATGAGGACCTAAATAGAACAACCCACAAAGTTTCATATTTCAGGAAAAAATATTCTTAGCATTGCTTATGTCAATGACATTTATTTAGTATCTGATGATAAACAACAGACAGATCTGATTTATGGGCTTCATTCCTAATTCAAATGATCAGTGCTCCACTGCTAGATGCGTGGGTCTAGCGTTCCCTCAAGAGGACACTGTGTGTTTGAGAGGCCGTGTTGACATCTCCGGGCAGAGAGCCGGTGCTGGAGTGACCTCCTCCCTGATCAGCAGATTGGGCTGGAGCAGACTGGGGCAGGTCATTGCGCAAATACTTCCAACTTAGAACACCTCTGTAGTGCCAAGCAGACACTGTGCAATTCTGACCCAATTTTAAATCAGTGGGATCCAACAAACTTGAATCAGATTAATTTGAGGAGGCTCAACGCCCGATTAAAAGATGTAACAATCAACGTTCCAACTCCTGTCCATTCCGATTAGATTTCAGGCATGTCTGAAATATTTGTCGGCTGTCTTGCAGTATGAGCAGTCGAATGCACAGCAAAGCAGTGTGAGCACAGGAACTGCGTTCAATTGAAACGTTTCCATGTTGTTACTATGTCGTATGCAACTGAAAAAAAAGCACGGCTTTAGACCCTCTACCATTTTCTTCAACACATTCCACTTGCTTGTGATATTCTCCAAAGAATCCTACACTTCAGAACTATCACGATCTATTCTACAGCTATGGAGCTTAAATTGTCTTAAACGACATAAAGTTGTAGCGAAACTACAATAATTATTCCATAATCATAAAAGATCTCACAATCTCGACTCTTGTATTAATTCCATGTCTTAAGCGTAATTATGAATTAGACTATCGTACACTGTTTCAACTAAGTGATTAAAATCCTCAACCACACCTAAACAATCACACACACACACACATTCAGTACCACAGCCAGAGAGCCAGGTACTCAGGGAAGGAATGGATTAGCCCCTTAGTGGCAGATTCTGGAGTGTGTCCGAACACGAGAGAGAGAGAGAAAGAAAGAGAGAGGGAGGTGAAGATTTTGTTCAGCTTGAGTGCTCCGTTCATGTGGTGGAAACGCTGCAGAGGTCAGCAAGCAGCCCCTCCCCCATCTCTGATCTCTGCCTTTCTTCATGCCTTCCTCCCCCTCCTCTCAGCCCCTCTCTCTCTCTTTCTCTCTCTCTCTCTCTCTCTCTCTCTTTCTCTCCCTCTTCTCCTTATCGCTGACTGTATTTCCTCCCTCTCATGCCACACGTGGCGTTTTGACAAACAGATTTATCGGTTACGTCATATTTCTTCCCTGTTTTAATCAAACGCTGAGGTGGCGGCCTGACTGCCACTCAGATTAATATCACCATTGATCAGATTGAATGGAGGTGTCCTCACGCCTGCTCTCCTCTCCTCTCCTCTCCGTCCTGCTCCTGTCTTCTACTCCACCTTTCCCTCTCTTTCTTCTGTTTTTATTTATCTTCTCTCCCCCTTCTCTCTTTCCCTCTCTTCCCTGCGCCTGTCTAATGTCCTTATGGACCACCTACATTTGGCCAGTAGTGTTTTTTCATACTCTCCTCATTCCCCAGTGGGATCCCATAATGTCTGTATGTATGTGTTTGTGTGTGTGTGTGTGTGTGTGTGGGTGTGGGTGAGGGCATGCAAGTGTGTGTGAGTGCACAATTTTATGGCAGTATTTATGAGGACATTTAAGGTTGTTAGTCTGACCATGGAGCATGCACCTTCTGTCAATACTATGTGTGTGTGTGTGTGTGTGCCGTGGGCGTGTGTGTGCCGTGGGCGTGTGTGTATGTGTGTATGTGTGTGTGTGTGTGTGTGTGTGTGTGTGCGTGCATATATGTGTATGTGTGGAAGGGGAAGAGTAAGAGTAAGACCTAGATAGAGCAAGCAATAGACACAGACAGAAAAGGAGAGACAAGAGTGAAAGAAAAGAAAGAAAGAATGAAAAATGGGTAAAAACAGGTCTTGTATCGCCAGTAGCAGTGACTATGTGAGTTGGTATGGCTAAGCCTAAAGATACAGCAGGAGTGTCTTTAGCCGAGGCTGTCTGGGTATCCAGTTTTAGCAGCAGTCCTGAGCCTCTTCTCTCCTCTCCCTCCTCCCTCCTCCTTGCTTTCTCTCCTTGTCAGCCAGGGCCTCTGCCCCCCACTCCCCAGTTTCTGCCACTCAGGTTGCAGCGTGGCAGCGTCTCTTTCCACACTTCGATCACGCGTGACACACGGGTCAGCGGCGGCGACGGCGGAGGCTGCAGCGGTGGTGAGGTGAGCGGCCGGGCAACCCACCCCCACCCCCACACCGAGGGGAAGTCACGTGGGGGAAATGACCACCCATCTTTTGTTACTAAGTGTGTGGCTGACTGATGAACAGGGCCGGCCTCTGTCAGGCGCTAACTGCAGGGGCGTCGCAGGGCTGGAGGGGGGGGGGGGAGAGGGTGGAGGAAGGGAGCTGCTGCTGGCGCTGATGGAGGGTAGGGGGAGGGAGCTGGAGGGGAGAGGAGAGGAAGGAGGCGCAGCCTTCTGATTAAGGGCGAAAGACTGCCAGCGCCAGCGTGCTGGGGGGAGGGAGGGGGAGAGAGAGATGAGGGAGAGAGGAAAAGAGAGAGAGGGAGGGAGAGAGAGAGAGAGAGACAATTTAACACAAGCTCAAAGAGATTGTGCCATCTCTGAGGGTTGAGTGAGAGGGAGCCAGCCAGCCTGCCCAGGCTGTGTTAACAGCCTGTTATTTGTGTCCTTGCCTCGCGCTCTTGCCTCCCCTCTTTGTTTGAGACTGAGATATATGGACGAATTAACAGAAATGTATAGACTGTAAAACCTATTAAACATTTTATATTTTATAGCTAAAGGATCTTTCCTGATGTTTCAGGAAAAAAAGTTATATTATGATGATGCATTCAAGTGTTTAATAGTGAAATTACATAATTTCTGTTATTTGTGGAATGTTAATATTAACATAATAGTAAAAAAATAGTACATATGGCTTTAGATTTATGACACTGAAAAACTTCAACCTGAATTGTGCCTACAGTATTTAAACTCCTGTGGAGGCAAAAGACCGACAGACAGACAGAGGGAGAGAAAAGCAGAGCCGAAAAGGGGAAGGAGAAAGAAAGAGTGAGAGAGACAGAGACAGGAGAGAGAGTGAAAAAGAGAGGTAGAGAGAGAGAGAGAGAGAGAGAGAGAGAGAGGAATGGATGATCAGCCCTCCCTGCTCGGGAGAGTGAGCACCTGTGTCATTGTTATGCCTGTTGCCTGGTAACAACATTCTTCATCGAGCCCCACACAGGGAGCGGAAGCCATGCATGAAGAAAGCCTTCCCCTTCAGAAATGAACAAAGAATTCCATATTTCACGGACATTTGAAGAGGCCGTTCACATTGGGATGCACTGCGACCATGCTTTCTGTCTGCATTCCAGTTTAACCAGTCGTCAACAGAGAAATTAAAAAAGCCCCCTATGTTAGACTTTGGTCTTCTGATAAAGGCAAATCTGGGAGCATTGACGCATTTAGAAATGTAGTCACTCATGTGTGGCCACTAGTGTGTTGATTTCTTATCGACAGTAGAGATGCGGTCATCCCATTGGATGGTCAGTCTATACTAATGAACAAAAGATTGTGATAAAAAAATAAAGCATAAAATGTTTTTGACAAAAATAAACTATGGTAATTTAATGAAACATTTTAATGATGTATTCATCAATTAGATATGCGTAGATAATTGAATAGGATCTCAACATTTGGGACAGCACTAGGGCAATTGATTATTGTTATTTGGTGAGGTTGTGGTGTCTGGTGAGTTGGTGATGTCTACTGTCGTTCTGTCATCCCGGCTCTGATGGGCCTTGGGGTAGTGAGCCCAATGCGTGAACTATGAAAGCCATGCCTCACCACAGCTTCTGTCATCTGCAAGAAACTGCTCTGCCTTTGATGGCTGTTTCCATCAGAATCCTCCAACACACGAATGCAAACACACAAACAACACATGCGCGCACACACACACACATACACATACACACACACACACACACACACACAGACACACACACACAGCCTATTCTGAAGTAATATGGATACTAACATAGTGTCTTGGATGTCTACCCCTCTTATGGAACTGTTGTATCCATATTAGCCTACTGGTGTTTTGGATATCCATCCATATGGGTCCTAGAGGGTTAAATGAAAAGTTCAGTATTAGACCCTTTTTATAAAACAGATTCTTTCATACTGGAATGTTTTTTCATACTGGAATGTGTCTTTGCGTGAATTGTGTCTTTTCATACTGAAATGTAGATTGTAGTCTCCATAATAGATACTATGAAGAAGTAGACACCGTTAGACTGTAAAGACGCCTTGATCATATAGTTTGCTTGCAAATATGATGGCTGTTTGAGGCCTGATGCTTGATGGGTCAGTAAACATATACAAATATCAATGTATTTGTTTACAATGTATGTATATTTTCTCTATCATGTAAATATATTTTTGTACATTGTATTTATTAGAATGTTTTGTACATTGTAGTGTGTGTGTGTGTGTGTATACTGTATATGTATATATTTTAACCATTTTTGGATGCCCACCCCGCCATCTCACAAAGCTGAAAAACTAAAAAAAAAAATGATTTTACAGTAGTATAACACTAAAGTAATGCACAAAATATATGACAACTACGTTGCATACGCTGTGAGTGTACTCTGTATGCTCACATGAATGCTTAAAGTTATACTTGGTATGTAAAACTATATTTTACCAGTTATTTAAACAATATGTTACTCATATAGGAACAGGATACATCCCTGCTGAAAATAAAAAAACAGCCTGACCAGCTTAATGTGGTTTGCTGATTGACCAGCTTGTTAACCAGCTTGTTTGACCATCCTATGATGGTTGTCCAGCTAGACCAGCAAAACCTTTGCGAAAACGTACCTTCAGCTGGTTTACCCAGCTTACGATGGTAATTCATTTTGCTGGTGTTGCTGGTTTTATGTTGGTCATTCTAGAGCTTATGTTGGTCATTCTAGAAAAAACGCATGACCATCTTACACCAACAATGTCAAGCTTGGCCAACTGGTGGCCCAACCAGCTACACCAGCAAAGACCAGCAATAGCTGGAAGACAACCAGCAAAGACCAGCTAAAACCAGCTACCAGTATAAGCTGGTTTCTAGCTGTTTTTTTCCAGCAGCGATGTCACACTCACATGTTACGTATATCACACCCCTGCACATGCTATAGCTTTACCTATAATCTATCCTTAATCCCTATACTGGAAAATATGGCAGGCATCAGCATCAGGACCGTTTGGCACCCTAATGTGATTGGATAGGTCAGACTGTTGCCATGCACACACATCCACGCTGAGCACCTCCCAGCATCAGTTCATGTGTCCCCATGACGATTGTCACAAAACCCAACTGGTGATAAGACCTAGTTGCAGAGTTTTTAATTAAAGGAAGATCTCAATTGGTGTCCCAGTGACGCCACTTCCATTTGCCTCCATGGGACCTATCTTTCAAAAAATTTTGAACGCCAGTCTATGGCGAAAAATAAATTATTTTCTGGTCCCGGTTGACTTGTGCCTTGAATTATCCATATGATGTTTGTCAATTTTAAAGACAATTTTTCATGTAAAGACATTTGCAGTTTGTTTCGTAACTATTGAATTACAACATTGTGAAAGATCGTAATTCCAACGACTACAAACCCAACAGTCGCACTAGTGACGTTAGCTCATTCACAGCCACACTAGATTGTACAAGCATACCAGCAACAGGTCTTAATTGGGCTTTCCTTGCCGATGAAAATACCATGAGTCAGAGGATTAAACACATCAGGTAAGTTGTATTCGTCCATAGACTGTACATTAGATACTGTTAAGTGACATAGCAGGCAGCAAGATGCAACCGTTAACTAGCATAACAGCTAATCTTATCGTTAATTACGTTGGTGACGTACATCGTTTGAGACGAGAGATGTAGTCCACTGAGCGGATTCGCACAAAACCAACATAACTTTTGAAGTCTATCGAACAACAGTACTTTCTTGACGTGAAAAATTATCTTTTAAATTGTGATTTCATATGTGAAATTCGTGGCACAATTCAAACTGGACCAAAAAATAATTATCTCTTCATTAACTCCCGTTCATATTTTTTTGAAAGACAGGTCCCTTGTAGCGGAAGTAAAACGGAAGTCACTGGGACACTCTATAGCACATGCACATCCAAATCCCGGTTACCAAAAAATATATATACTTAAAGTTAATTTTATGAAGTTAACTTACATGCAGTTGATGTATAATTCACAAGTTCACTTTATGTAGTAAGTTTACTAGTATAAATGTTCTTGTAGTATACTTGTAAATGTACTATTTTAATACTTATTTGGATTAAATTGGCCCGCTTTCAGTTTATAATAGTAAACTCGTACTGAGAACTATACTGTAAGTAAACTAGTGAAGATACCAGTTGTACTTCTAGCACACCTTTTAGTTTATTATAGTAAAGTATTTTTAAGATGTAAAAGTAGAGGTAAGATGTAAACTTTTGGGTGCACTACAAGTGAACTTATAGGGGTACTGTTTACTAATACATGTAAACTGCATTTATATTGCACATACACCAGTGGCGTAGGCTGCCTTATTACACGGCTCTCCCTCTGTGGAGTACAAGTACAACTAAATATACTTTTCCATCAGTATAACTATTGTATATTAAGTATAAGTACCACCAAGTACAGGTTAGGTACTAAACCTTTATGTATACTTATCAGTATAAACCAAGCATAATTCAATTTAATGTGTCTCTGATCAGTACACAAACTATATGTAGCTTAGTTCAGAATAAGTAGACCAACAGTACACTTCCATAAACTTCTTTTTGCTAAGGGTAAACAGGTAAGAACACAAAATGGAGGGAAAGTGACATGTGACAGGTAGTGGACGGAGACAAGATCACATGGAACCACAGATGCACATGTCATAACATAAGCACACGGTGAAGGTAAACAAAAACAGAAAACAGAGATTCATATTTTGTGACAACTTATTTCCCACATTATGTTTTATTTATGAAAGTTTGAAGATCAATGTCTCAGAGCTGCTCAGAAAGCAGATTCTGCTCAGAAAGACCATTCTTTTCTTATTTTGGATGTGTTTGGATGTTTCGTCTTTGACATGCTCTATGTCTATATGATAATATTAGAGTTTTATTTTTTGTTTTTATCTCATCTTAAGTATCAGTAGAGCTCATTGAATTGAACTGAGCTATCTGTATGCAGAGGTAGAATGTCCTGCATGCTGTACTGGAGTGAGGTGTCCTGGTGTGTGTGGTTGGTGTCCGGCGCTGGTGTGCTGCAGGGTGACAGGGTGAGGTGCTCTGCAGGCGTGTGAGGAGGGCTAAGTTGCTGGAAGTCCAGGCGGCTGGGGTAGAGTTCATGTTACCTCGCGGTAGGTCAGGTTCCACCGGCTCCTGGCCACACACAGTGGGACTGGGAGAGGACCACACGCAGTGGCATTCACATGGCAGCTTTCAGAGCCGCGTCTGGTGCTGATGCCGAACGCACAGGTCATCTGAGTGGATTCAAAAGCATGATACCTCTAAGACACTGAGGGGTAGATGTCTTAATGGTTTTGCGACCACTTGAGGCGTCTTTTCTTCGTGACGTGCTCGTAAAAACATGGCGTGGTATGTACGAACACGAACAGGCCGCACTTCTTGTCGCAGGCAGGGGCGGTCTTAACATAGAGGCATAGGTAGGCGGCTGCTTGGGGCCCCCTACCAGTAGTCTTTGTAGGGGGGCCCCCAACCAACCTAAAGAAATGAATAAATAAAAACCCCTTGTCATCATGAACGCTTCAAAAGTATGGTAAATTGTAATAATATTCTTAAGAAATACGTTAAAACATTGACGTAGTAGTTAAAATGTCCAGTTCATGGTTATGTCCCTACACATACACCCCCTACTTCCACAATGAAATGGACTAGTCGATAACGTGCGTTGCGCGAAAGATAAACACAAAGGACGTCTGGGAAAGTGTTGCCAATTTACTTTGTCGCTAGATTAAGTGACTTTTGTAGCCTAGAAATCTAGATGCACCCTAGCGGCGGCAAATTAATTTGCTCAGCCTGTACGTCTAGTATCAAACCATAGGGATTTCTATTGGCTGACACCGTGGACTTCATCCAATCACAGTGCTCTATTTTGTTAGAGAGTCTTAAGGCGGGCTTAACAGGATAACGACAGTCCTGTGACGGTGAACAACAAGGAAGGTGGCTATGACTAACGAAGAGCGGTTGTTTGAATCGGCGTTGGCGTCAACTTTGGAGGAGTTGGACTTGTGCTTTTCTTTGAAAGTTGAGCAACACAATGCACTTAAGTAATTCCTTTCAAGAAGGATGTATTTGCCGTTTGCCGACCGGATGTCGGATATGGTCGAAGCGCTGGCCTATTGCATGCCTAGGCAGTTTGAAAGACAATTCTCTGCCCGCCCCTTGGATTAAGCGAGGTAAATGGTTCGATTCCAGACTATACATTTCAATGATATAGGCTGGCCCGCCAGGCTATGACTTTTGGCCATCCCTAGCAAGAGAAAATGCCATCTAGCGACTAGCGGCAAATTTGCTGACTTCTTGCAACAATGGCTAACTCTGTTTCGTTGTTGAAACGTCAGAAAATCTCCCCTCTCATACCAGTTTCGTTAGTGAATTAGGCCTACATCGCAAATTCGCCAAAAGCGTTGCCCCACAATTATAAAAGTTAGGACTGGTTTATGTGGTATCAGCCCGTGTCATTACACGAAGAAGATGTTCTATAAATCTAACAGCTCAGAAAACTTCACTGGAAGGTGCAGCAACAACGAGACGAGAGCAATGACATGATGACAGGGAAACGCTTGCCAGCATCGTTCAACAAGCACATTGAACAAAGGAAAGGAGGCTACAACTTAATTCACAAAGTAGATAGTTTGATATCGAGCATACAAGTAAAAAAAGTAGAAAAACCTATAACAGTTGTTTAGGCTATGCAGCATGTTGTCGATGCAGGACAGACTGTCGGCTGGAGTAAAAAAACAATTCTCTCGGTCTGTCCGAGTGACATTTAAGCCTATAGCCTATATCCAAAATATAGCAATTGTCGGTTAAATTGTGTAGGCTACCCTATGGTGAAGTTATAATCAGATGTCAAGCTGTACAAAGCAGATGCAGCAGTTGGGAATAGGTTAGAAATGACTGCATTTCAGCCACCTGATGCTCGTTCTGGTGTAGGCTATGACAAGATAGTATACAGAAATGTAAAGTGTACCAATTAATACTGTATATAAGTATTAAAACAATTATATTTCAAGAAGTTGCCCATAATATGAGTAGGAGAAAAGCAAACAGGCGTAAAGGGGAATTAAAGGGCCATCACCAGGGTTTTTTAGGTGGTGGTGGTGGTGGGGGGCGGGGGTCAGGTTCTCTGTTGGGCTATCGTGACTATTAGTTTATGTAGTGCTACAGTGCTTGTGTGTTCTCTGCTTTCCATCTTCGTTTTGGAGTAAAGAAGTGTATGCAGGGTTCAAAGGGGAAGGTTTTTTTCTCCTCTCCAACCTTTACTTTCCCGTAGATTAGCTTTACCTGCCTATCCACCATTCAGTCGGTAGGCTACATTTTTTTTCGTTCTCTTTTAAAGATCGGATGGGGGGGCCCCATACATACCTTCGCCTTGAGCCCCCAATTTGCTAAATCCGCCACTGGTCGCAGGAGCAGAGAATGGCAATTTGCGCTTTTCAGTGTCATGCATATTCATTCATAGGAGGGTCAGGGGAAAGTGGTCAGGGAAGAGTTTTGTGTAAAAAGATGGGAGGGGAAACGTAATATGTATTACCCTGTATGTACGAAAACTGCCTGTGAAAGTGCAGAAAAATTTCCGCCTTTTAAAAGCAGGTGTAATCAAATTGCGGTTAAATGCATCAGTAAGAGAAGAGTTCAAGGACAACAGAATCAGTATTCAGAGCACCAGTTTTGCTTCTTTGTACTACTGTATGTCAAAAGCAACCTTAACTTTCGCCGGCCTTTCTAATGTCTAACTTTCACTTTCACGTCATACACTTAAACTTATATCTGCTAGATTTGGCCATTAAAGCCTACGTGCACAAGTAGTTTGAGTATTTTCTTAAGTGGAGTAGAAATGGTCTGCATTATCTCTCTGCTTGTTGACATCTTCTGATCATGTATTGGATTATTTCATGACCGCTAAACTTTTGATTCTTTTTAATGTTGTCATTATCAGTTGACTTCATTCAACTGAGCTTGTGATTGAATCATGGCATTGTGAGCAGTGCAAATTGCGGTAGGGGGCGGAGAAAAGGGGCTGATTACCCGATGAGCTACAGGTATGATAAATAGCACGTAAAATGAAGAGGCACAGCGTGCGCTGTCTGCGCTTGGCCATGACGCTGATAACGCTGCATTCGCAAATGTACCTAAATCTGCCCCTCAGTACCTCAGTTCTATAGTTTTAGGTGGTAGACTAGTGAGCACATGGACCTTTCAACATGTGTAAAGAAAGACCTCAACCAGTAATCTCTAACCATTGGATTAAGATGGGGGCCTTGCCTTTCTCAAAGGTGCAAACAGCATAAACATGCAAATTATAATGAAACAATTATGTGCTCATCAGGTGTGTGTGGGAGAAATCTGTCACTTGAAGGTAATAGAGAGAGCCAAGCTCTTGCTGTTTCACTCTCTGTCTATCTCCCACTCTCTCTCACACACATACTCACTCTCTCTCTCCCTCTCTCTCTCTCTCTCTCTCTCTCTTCTCTTTCTCTCCACGCCTGGCTCATAAGTGCTGCCTCAGTTCCCCAGAAGGATTGAAATGCATTACCAAGGGGGGGAGTGTGTGTGTGTGTATGTATGTTTGAGAGAAAGTGTGGGATGGGCTGTAGATGTAGGGGGGAAAGCAAGAGAGAGAGAGTGAGAGAGAGAGTCAAGGCTATGGCAGAGGAATTGATTTTAAATGCTCTCTGCAAAGGCGCTGTTTACTACCCTCCCTGGCTAGCCTCTGACAGCAGCGGTATCAAAACAAGATTTGTTTTTCTCTTAGGAAAAAAAGGAGGAAGGCCTTTCAGGAAGGCAGCAGTTGAAAAAAGGTTGTTTGCCTTTTTAGCGCAATGATTAAAAACCTGGCCAATGGCAAAAGTGTCCCCACAATACTAAACACAACCAGATGTTTGTTAGTTTTTATTTTTTTTCGTCATCAACTTCCTGAATTTTTGGTCAACGATTCCCGGGACACCGAAACACCGGGGCAAATGAAACTTGGTGGGCCTGTACGGAAAATTTTCATCCCTATCTTCAGATGTGTATGGAATAACCTGACATCCTCTGGGGGGTATGCCAAGTTTATGTGTACATTTAGTGACTGTACACCAAGGCAGGACTGTCTCACACACATTCTCTCTTTCTCACACACACACACACATACACACATAAACACACACGAGCACACACACATGCACGCATACATACACACGCACACACTCAAACACACATATAACATACACACACAGGCATGCACACACTCATACACACACACACACACAGGCATGCACACACTCATACACACACACACACACATGCATGCACACACGCACACACACACAGGCACACATGCATGCACACATACACACAGGCACACACATACAAGCATACACAAAGGTTGCAAGAGTAGGGGATGGAGTAGGAGATGGAGACAAATTGACAAGCGTGATTTATTTTCGTGGAGAGGATGTCCAGGACTGAGCGGCGGTCATATTTTGTACCGCTATGCAGTACATCTAGTTTTTAAACATGTACTATAAGTTTATTCACCTGTTGGACATGAGTCTGTGCTGAAGAGATGCCGTGAGATCCCTGACCGGCCCAGACACTATATCACATTGACACACACGCTGTGGCTGGATGTGCCCTTAATAGCTTCTGTAATTCATTAGTGCTCATTACTTATGAGTTTAATGTGGCAGGCACCAGACTGGCTGTTTCCACGGCTCCTCCCAGGGCGCTTCTTCTCCGCCTCTGGGGAACGCAGCCCTCAATGGGGCCTGAAACAACAACCGACTGCTCTGGTCTGGACCGCACTGCGGCTCAATCAGAGACCCAGTGAAGCCCAGGCGGTCTCAGTGTTTTGGGGAAGGCAGATACAGGCCATGGTACAGGGTGTTGGCGCTGAAGACGCAGAGGAGGTGAGCGCAGCATGGTGCTGCATATGGGAGCGGGATGCTCTAACCTGCTGTCAGAGAGCCACTTGTTAGAGGAAGTTTAGCCTCCCTGTGCCTGCAGCCAGAGCGTTAATTATTAACAGCACAGCTCGCGCTGCCGTCGGCTCTACAGAACTCTCTCCCACTCTTTCTCTTTCCCTCTCTCTCACTCTCTTTCTCTCTCTCTCTCTCTTTCTCTCTCTCTCTCTTCTCACTCCCTCATTCTCTTTCCATATTCGTCTTGTGTGAGAGAGACATGTAATGCATATTTTCATGCTGTGGCTGTATTTTGTCGGCTGTCTTTGTTTGTGAGTGTACTTGAGCAGGCAGACGCTGGCCTGTGCCGTAATTGCAGCTCATTTGTAAACACAGAGGAGACACGTGACCGCGCTCGCTCCTCTAATCAAGGGAGGAAGGCAATTATCATGTCAGCTGGTATCGTTTAGACCGTCCACAGCCAAATCACGTCCCCTACAAGTGCGTATCAACAATTACCTCACCCTCCTGAGATGCCACACCACCCTATCTGCTGGAAGGCATTGATTGGGTCGACCTCCAGTGCCAATGACCTGTTCACTGGTTTTGTGCACCATCATTTCAACAAGGGGGGAGGGTGGGCGACTGTCTGAAGAAGTCCTTGCTGGTATATATTTGGTGATTGGGTTACTGTCACAACTTAACCACACCACGGAGCCCAAGTGGACCAATCTGATCAATAACTGCTTCAATCATGAGCCACTAAGTACCATTGGGTAGCATCTACCACGGACAGTTCCAGGTCCATATGTCAAACATACCCTTAAGAATGTGTGTGAGATTCTTTAATTTTAATGAAATGATAAACATCTCCGTTCTTTTCTTCAACATGAAAGAATGACAGGTCTAGATATTTATGAGAGAATGTGTAAGGATTAATTGATTTTGATCTCAAGCAGACAGCTGTCATTTGAAAGAGAATTTCAAAGAGGAGTCTTCTAATTTCCTTCAAAGAGGGTTAAGCAAGAACGAAGTTTGTGTTCAAGGGCATGAAGCATAGTTGTCATTTCTGGAACCTTTATATCTTGGTGTTATATCAGGTCCTTTATACATCAGAAAGTTTTCACCATTATTAGTGACCAACAGTGGAAGAAAAAAACAGCGCAAGGTGATAATGCTGAAATTGTTTTAAATGTTTGTTAAGAATCACAGCCCACTCACAATTAATGTACTGTCATGTATTGTGATAATTGAAATTCAGTTTTCACCTGACACTTATTCTTTATTATTCATTATCCTCTTTTGTCTGACATAAAGAAACTGAAATGAACATCACTCATACCTTTGAAAAAATATATTTGTGTTATGTGAAAACTAAATGATTTCCTTTCTATCACTTTTCATTTTTACAGTAAACAACCAGAACTCAAAGTCTTGAGGTTTCCTAAGACTGCTCCTAGCCACCGATTTCTGACACTATCAGACTAGGGCAGTCAAAGGCACGGGAAGAGAATGTGCCTCTTTGACCTTTTCCAGTTCCCTCTCTCCCTCTCTCCCTCTCCTCGCTGCTCCCCTGGGGAGCTCATGGTTCAGTGGCGTAAAACGCCTCCACGTGCGTATCGCTCCCTCACTCCCTTCCTCCATCTCGGTCTCCACTCCCCCTCTCTCTCACCTCCCTATCAGTATTTCGGCAGCCCTCACCCATCACATTTTAATGGGAATCTGCGGCCTCGCCGGCAAGGGCTATCTGGGTCACACCACAAACTTGTTCACCTGCACACACACACACACACACACACACACACACACACACACACACAATGTCACAAAGTACAATGTTAAAAGTGCATGTTAATATACACACAAATGCAGAAAACATGCTCTCATACATACTCTCTCTCTCTCTCTCTCTCTCTCTCTCTCTCTCTCACACACACACACACACACACACAGAGAGAGAGAGAGAGAAACCCACTCCAATGCACACAGACACTGACAGCCATACACACATCAGTCAAAGCTGCGCCGGACGGTCTGGGTCATCTCCATTGATGATGGAGTGATTACAGGGCCCAGGGGTTGTCCGTCACCAGTGGCACTGGAGGAAAAACATCATGGCCGCCCTCCTCCTCTCCCTTTTCATCCTCTCTGGATGTCTTTCCCAGACATGCAGGGCCATTCATACTGTCCTCCCCCCAGCCCTGGCAGGACAGATGAGCTGAAACCTGGCACAGGGGGAAGGATCACTTCCTACTCCTACACATCTCAGCTACAATCAGCATGACAAAGATATCCGGAGGGTTTTTTTGTTTGTTCTTGAATGGAAAAAACTCCAAGAATCCGAGGTACTTTAACTTTTAATGCCTCGCCCCTCTTGTCAGTCTCATGAATGTTGAAATACAGCAGGCTATTGGGAGCGGGAGAGAGGAAATGAATATGGCAGCACCCGAATGCATTGCGACAGGTGGAGAGCTGGCTGCATCCATTGTCTTATGTGTTGCATTAAACAGAAGTAGCACACAATGACCCCAATGGGAGGTGACATACCTTATCACACTATCCATAAAAGAGGGCAGACCCTTGATGTGGTGCCTCTAACTGTCCAGTTGGCGAAGATGACCAAACCTTCCTGTTCTAAGGCACTGGGTCATTTGGGCATGTACACCATTTCTGAAAAAGTCAGAGCGAAACAACATTTAGAATCATGCATAACATCAGCAGGAACAAATAGGATCAAGCACTACACCACAGAGCCATTTCATTACATCATAAGTTAGTTAGTATCAGACTTGAACTTGAACTTGAATAAACAATATGACACGAGGGGGAGTGGGGTTGGTAAAAGATACCCCCACGGCTGTAATTTGGCCATAGGTACGAGGCCAAAATCCGAGTGCTGCTGAAAGCAATTACAGCCGTGTGGATATTCTTTACCAACCCCACGACCACGAGTGTCATTTTGCTTTTATACAACAGTTCCTATTAAGATACAAAATTGTGTTTTCTATTGTTTATTTTGTTTATACTTCTAATCTTTCTTCTAAGCCTTGTCATTTACCATTGCCAAGCAACATGACACCACTCGAGAGACGTATATTGCTTGAAAGTGAACTAAACAAAAATAACCAACATGCCGGAGCTAACTCTAAAACAGCAATAGTTCTGTATTAACAAATAAGTTCAGGGTTTGTGCCCTTACATTTTGTAAAAGTTAGCGAGCTCATTTACGACCTATCTACCTACCCACGAGCCACCTACTTTGTGTTGATCCCATTGTTCCTGCTGATGTTATGCATGATTCTAAATCTTGTTTCGCTCTGACTTCTTCAGAAATGGTGCACATTTGACATCATCAATGGCAGCTGGTAACCAACCACCTAAAATACGTCTATGCGACTTTATCCACTGGTTTACCATATATTTGCTATTTTCTATAGCCTAATTTATGAATATGAGGACATACACAGAAAAAAATGAAATGCCAGTGTTTTGGCACTAGAGAGTGGCAGTGCCTCTGAACTGGGGCTCTGGCTGTACTTGGGCTAATTCCTTGGTTATCTGTCTGGTTGCCTGTCACAGAGAGTTCTAAATGATGGGGGAAGGCATCAGGGCAGGTCCTGCAATGTACTGCCCCAATCCATCAGTTCTGTTCTGATACGGTCCACTGTCTGTGTGTGTGTGTGTGTTTGTGTGTGTGTGTGTGTGTGTGTGTGTGTGTGTGTGTGTGTGTGTGTGTTTGTATGTATGTGGTGAGCCTAGTAGGGGAAGCCAGATCCTAAATGCAGAAACCTCCTCATTCATCAATTACCCAGAGAGGCCCGGCCTGTCACCAGACGAGCTGAGCTGAGGAGGGGGCAGGGCTGCGGATCTGCGCTGCTCTCACTTAGGGCACCACGGTGGCACATCCGCTAAAACCAATCAATCTTAACTCTCCGGCCCTGCTCGTGGAGGGAGTCCCATTAAAAGAGGTAAAAAAATTAATCATAAAAAACCACCTTGGTAAGACATTGTCTATGTATCGAAGTAACACTGGCATTCTAACATTTTTACAAACCCAAAACATGCCTACAACGTAAAATGTGAAAGCTGTGAAAACTGTGTTGTTGTTCTCACCCAGACAGTGTGCTGCCAGTGTAGATCCAGCCGTGCCCCTCAGAGGGGAGATTGTGTCTCGCTCGTCTTACCTGCCCTTAAATGCGTACCAGTGCCTCTCCAGCTGTCACACCGCATCAGCCCTCCACTGATTACTTCCACCTTGTCTCCTTCGTCAGGAAATGATTCTGACACGCACTCACACCCTGCTTTCTCCACATCAATATGCGTGCGATGGAAAAACTGCAGACAGTAAATAAATAATGAAAAAGAAGGGCAAGCCGTACTTCTCCTCCTCTATCTCTCTCTTTCCCTCCATCTTTTACTCTCTCACTTTCCTCTATGAGTCAGACTTGCCCAATGCTGTGTTTTTGTTTGTGCATGTGTATGTTTGTCTGTGTGCATATGTGTATCTGCTCATGTATGACTTTGTGTATGTGTTTATGTGTGTGCATGTGGGAGTGTATGTGTTTGTCTGTGTGTTTGTATGTGTGGAAAAAAAGAAAAATGTGATACATTAAGAAATGGTTGCCCACCAGGAAGTTGAGGTCAAATGGGTGTTAGACTTCATTGATTTTGTCACAACCTCCGATCAATACATGGATGGACGGTCAATATAGCAACTCCCTGATGTCACACTCTAATGAAGCTTCTGTAGAACTTAATAAATCAATTAATTAATTATTTTCAATCACGCATAACATAATGCTGCTCAGTCACTCTGGAAAAAAGACATAATATTTGATATGACTAGAGAGTGGCTCAATCACTACATTTACCACCTGTCAAAACAATCCCTGACCTCCCACACCAAAACTAGCAGCTCTCCTTCCCCCAGTGGTGGCGGCTGGCCCTGTTTAGTAGTGTATCTCTCTTCTCATGTGTCAGGGCTGTGCCATGCTGGTGCCAACTCTGCATGCTGAGTGAGCTTCCCCTGCAGAAATCCCTAAGGAGATTACCCAGAAGACTCCGCTTCCCTGGGGTGGGCATGCCCACGGAACACAGCGTCTCATCAGCCAGGTTCACCCACGGAGCTGGCACCCCGGCGGGCATGCCGGAGAAAGGGCACTAGATGGCTCTACTTCTGAGTGTGTCTCGCTCTTAAAATGGAGACATTTTTAGATTTTAGACTATAGAACTGCCTCACTACGCTGGCAGTTGTTGGCAGTTATGCAAGGAACCAACTCAGACAGAATGCGTTGAAGTAATTGTGGCTTTTTTTTATGTATCCTAGTCTGCAGTCACTTGTATCATTTTAAAGTGTTCTTTTGTCATCTCTGCCATGCCATGCAGGGAGAGGAGGAGAGGGAGGATGCTGTACTGTTTGGAGATGGGTTTTCTGGAGAGCTGCGCTGTAGCTACGCCAAGTGTTTTTACCGTGATGGACGCCAGCGTATTTTTCGTGGGAAAATACTCTCAGCCCCATACATCTTTATCCCATTTATTTACCTTTCTCTGCGGTGGAGGAGCAAACGCTTCCAGGAGCCTTATTACTTTAAATCCCCGCCTCAGAATGCGCAGAGGCGGAGGGCTGCGGGGGGATTAGGCCGCGCTCTGATGTTGTTTAATCTCACCGTCCAGCGCGTCGCTGATGCCCGTTATCACCTTGTGATCACCAGCCGAGGGGATTTGGCACAGCCGCCACTGCTGCTGCCGCCCCTGCTCCCTCGGCCTTATCCTGCCAGCTGCTCAAACGGGGTTACGGCTCCCCACCCGTCTGGGGAAAAGAGCACGTCAGCCCTAGAACGTTTTCACATTCCTCACACACACTCTGTCTCTCTCTCTCTCTCTCTCTCTCTCTCTCTCTCTCTCTCTCACACACACACACACACACTCTCACTTCTCTCTCTCTCTCTCTCCTTCTCTGCCTGTCTCTCTCTCACACACAGAGACAAACACTCATACATGCAGACAGACAGACAGACACACACACACACACAGAAATGCATACCAGCAGGCAGAAACACACAAAAAGAGACCATGTGTAGGAAGGATGTTAAAATATATATAAAATATAAATATGTATACATAAACACACACACTACATCCACACCCACACACAAAGCACAGCCCAGACATACATATACACATACACTATACATACACACACACACACACACACAGCACAGCCCAGACATACATATACACACAAAGAGATTCCAGCCTCAACCTAGCCTATTACCCTTCTGTCTCTTCCCTCTCCAAAAACCCAGAAATCGCTTGCGTGCACGAGCCGTTGGTAAGGCTTCACTCACTTCACCCCAAATCCCTTATCACCGCCCCCCCCCCACGCCGTCACCACCAACCCACTCACTCAATCTCCTCTCCCTCTCTCTTTCTCTCTCCCTTCCTCCCTCCCTCCCTCTCTCCCACCCTCGCTGCCTCTCTCCGTGCATTCCAGCGTGACAAACCACATGGGATTTCAGTCGCTCTTTAAAGCCTGACGCCTCTGGGAACCACTCTCCTCACTATGCGACATTTTAGTATTCTGGGGAAGATGTGACTGAGGATGCAACGGATGCCTGATTTTTTTCTCTTCTTTTTTTGTTTAGGGCTTTTTTTTTTTTTTTGATGTTTCTGGATAATTTGAATAAGAATGAGGAAAAGAATTTTAAAAATGTATAGGTGATCATAATCGATGTTTAATTGTACATGTGAGAATAAAAATTTCCATTATTCATTGACATCAATTTTTTCCACATTTTTGTATCTGTTTTATTATTTTAACACATAAAAGCATCACAACAACAATTTACAAATTCTTTGTAATTTTTAAAACCAAAACACATTTACACATGCAACAATAGGGATTAAGACGATGAGTAACTTATTGAATAATTTAGTTTGGAATGTGTAACTTTGCTTCAGTTCAACAGACTATAGCAGATCAGGTACAGAATTGTGGTGGAAACATATGCACACTCCAATTTTGCAGGATAATCAACCCATAGCTTTGATGCACTTTTAGAGAATGCTGGAAATTTAGATTTTAAATGTTAACTAGAATTCCTTTACTGGTACTTCTAACTACCTTTTAGACAGCTTACTTTCAACCATTTGAATTGCAAAGAAACAAAAAAAGAAAATTTTCAAAAAGGTCAAGCAGCTATTACAAAAAGCTCATAACACCATCGTTCCAAGTTACTAGTCCAACCAAAAGCTTTCTTGTGCTCTAACATGGGATCGTTTTAGTTTACACAACAAAAGTGCAACCTGTCAACAAGACAATGTGCCCTGTTCTGTCACATGCTGCACACAGCAAACACAACTAAAATGAAAAGAAAGAGTAAAAAACAACTAGCCTGCCACTGCTGTCTTCTCATGTCCAATCAATTAAGAAACAACATTTTCATGAGAGGGTTCTGAGGCTCTGCGGTAGATGGTGGCACACATCCTTGAGGTGGGCCGACCAGGCCGAAAAAGAGGTATCATTTAATGTGATTAAAAAGCAAACCTGAATGTGATGGCGAGGAATAATCACCTTAAAGATTATTGCTCCAGATCTACAGAGTGTGTTGATAATTAATCCAGGTGGCCTCATGTTATCCTTATTTCATTTGTTATGATTGTCTATTGATTCCTTTATATAAGAATGGCTGCAACTTGCACAGCCACAACACTGAAACACATTCATAGACACCCAAAATATACATTATGATACTGTCAAAAGGTACAATAATTACACAGGAAAGAAAATTACAGAGTTAAACCAACACCATAATGTTTTCTTTTTATCTTTTTTTTCTGTTTATGTCTTCCTTTTCTCCTCCAGTCGAAGTGTTCCATTTCAGGAGCCCACAAGTGCTTCTTGCAGTGAGTCAGAGCCTGACGTGTGTCAGAGTGATGTCACCAGGGTAGGGCCTTAAAAGAACCATCGGAACGCTTCGCCATTATTGACCGGTGTCCTCTGTGGGAGGGACAGACAGAGGAGAGGAGGGGAAGGAGGAAGGGAAAAAATCCAATATTAGTGAAGGGCAGACTGACAGCTGTCACAAAGACCCAAGGTAAACTGAAGAAAAAGTTCAATACACAATCCGGTGAGAGAATCACCTCACCGTTACATTAAGACATGGTGTTGTTAAGGATTCCTTTCATTTTGCAGGTGTGGTTGGGGGCATACCAATGAATCAAGAAAGCACTTAGCTGAGTGATTAGATAGGAAATGTGGGAAACCAAAGCCCCACCCTACCCCATTCCAGAGCTGGATTTAATTTAATCGTAGAGCGACCCAAGGTGAGAGACATTGACTCCCAAACAGACAAAAATAATAATTACGGGGATGAGAAAAAATTACTGTGAATTCCCAAGAAGCAACAATGAGGCATTTAATTGCGGCAGCTCCGACTGCAGTGAGGAGGAACGGCGCGTCATCTCAATTTGAGAATGCGCCAAAGCTGGAGAACAGAGTGACAGCCTCTCCTTTTGCAAAACTAATTTGGCAGTCAGAACATAAAGTACTCAAGTCTCCAGCAATCTCCATGACCAATTAGCACATTTTTGGATTATTTGTGCCATTGACACAAAATACTGCATAGTGATGAGGACAAAAAGTCACTTCACACTATAGCCGAGTGATACCCTTTTGACAGTCAGTATGAATGGTAAGATACATTATACTGACTGAATCACAAGATAACATGTGGGCAAGAGTAAGTTTCAGTTCCAGTGCAAATTAAGTGTTGGAAGTATTTGCAGTATGCACATGCAAAAGAAGCAAACATCATAAACTGATGCTGATGTTTCTGTTTTCCTTGCATGTGCATGCATCAGTCACACCAACAACTGACTTTTTCCTGTAAATAATAATAATAAAAAAAAAACTGTATAGTGTCCACTGCGGAGCTTGATATTTAGACACTGCAGATGGCATCTTAACAGTTTGAATGACTATCTAAGTTTTTTATCGGTCTGAATGACTATCAAAGTTTTACAGGTGGAAATCAATGTGGGAAAACAGGGCAAAGTAATGTAAATGAAAAAAGGATCAAGCTCTCTGTTTGCTATTAGCACACAAATAAGCTCCTGCAATTCTATTGGTTCTCCTTACCAAAAGTGCATGGCAACTTAGAATTTGTAATTTATTTATTTATTTATTTATGTATTTATTTATTTATGCAGTCTTACAAACATTTTCTTCCCTACAGACTGGTACACATAATGTATATTGAAATAAATGGAGAGGATGTAAATTAATATATGTTAAATAAACAATGTAAAAGGAATTGAATCAGTTGCAGGCAAGCACAGGAGATAACATCATCAGCCAAAGCATACAAAACAAATAAACAAAACAACATGACAGTAGCTATTCCATGACTAAGTAATGTAAGATTCTCCCCTCCCCACTGGCAGCAGTACATCTCATAGCTGTGGTGCAGACTCAGACCTTTGGACTTCATAGGGCATCATTTAATTAGCAAGGGTTCATTATCTCAATCAATGGTTTTTCCACTTTAATGAATGTGATTAGCAACTTGTGACTAAGTATTTTGTTATACATGCTTTTAAAAACACAAAATCTATGTAGAAAATAAATTTGTTTGAAACTGCTATTGTTGTTTTCTCTCTATATGTGATGTGATCTGAGAAAACCCTTCACATGGTGCAATTTTACCAACTTATGATTCTGATATACTATCCTAGCAAAATCCAAGATTTTGGGAGGATGGTATCCAGGATTTTTTAGGGGACAGTGTCCAGAATGTTGCTAGGATGGTATCAGAATCTTAAGTTTCACCAGAGGGTTGAAACAGAGCAAAAATCAAGGATTTTTGAGTGCACCATGTGAAGGGTTTTTGTAGATCGCATCACATATATCTATTTCTCTCTTTCTCTCCCTTTCCTGCATTCAACCCTGTTAGGATCTCTAGTGAAGTTCATGTTTGTCGCTTTTAAGGCCTGCCTTTTAGGTTTACTAAATATGAGATACTGACAAGTTATGTTTGCTGTGACCTGATAGTTAATGGATGTTGAGAGGAAGATAGTTCACCGAATGTTCCACTCATGGGTTCTTTGCCTCTGCCATGTCCATTATTTCTGTATATTGGGACACCTCGGCGACTGTTATCTTACTTATCATCAATATCAGGTCACAATGAGTACGTTTTTAAGGCATATCCAAAATAGCTAAAGAAGTTGTGCAAGGATCTTTTTGAATGTGTCCATTTTTAAATGTAACATTTTAAACTGGACTATAGCTTCTTTTAAAGCAACCTGAGTTTGCATAAGCTTAACTTATTTTAAACATATTGATGTCTATCTAAAATTGAGTTCCAAAAATGTCTTGTTCTGCTATTTTTGTTTGTTTAGGCAGATATTGTAGTTAGGCAAGCTAGGCTTCTTCTCAACGGACCTAGCCTAGTCAGTCCCTCTTCGGGACAACATGCAGACCCACCTAATGTTATCTAAAAAGCAAAGTTCGATTTTGTGACCAAACAAACAAGAATTTAGATTTTTGATGTGCTACAGATGTGGTTGCATTCATATTGTTCGATATTGAATGGTGCTTTGTGAGTTCTGTAGGCCTCCGGTGGTTTTCAATGCATCCACACAGCACTCTTCCATTGATTGCACTGTTTTCAATACAGCGCCGCATGTGGTACAAAGTGATATTACAATGGAACTGGGCTGGTGCTGGCTTGCAAGCTAACTTTATCTGAGCAACACAGAGCATGGTCGGTTATGATATTATGTCAAAACTGTTGTTTCTTTACATTCTGTTGATATTTATAGATCACATTAAACGTTTTAAATGTAAAAACTCCACATAGCACCTTTAATGCTATTCATTGTTATATGGTAAAGAAAACCATATCGGGCAGATGTGATGACAGTGGAGGCCAAACATTGATTTAAGACATAACTGACACGTGTGTGGCTGAGAAGGAAGGAAGCCTAATGGAGTCCACAGAAAATGAGCTGGTGACCTTGTGAAATGTGACACAAAGTAGGTTGACAGATTGGCTGAGCTCATTTTTTCATGACACAACTGCTGGTAACATTACCCAGCCCAAAGTAAGAAAACCGATCAAATTGTTCAAACTTGTTGAAATAGAGGAAGCTACAGTAGGGTCAACTCAATAAAAGTGGCTTGTATTTTTTGGCTGGCATAACAATGTGTACAAATGCTTATTTTTGAGGAAGAAGATGTTTTCAGGAAGAGTACAATTTTCCCCTTTCTCTAAGGAAAAAAAAAAATTATTCATGCATAACATGTACGGTTGATATCATAATGCTGAGATGTTTAGAAAATGATACGGCATTATAATACTGGTGATGGGAACTCTTTTTTTACCATTGTATCCTTAATTTCTTCTGTTCAATGTAAAATCAAAAAGGTATAGACTTAACAACTTGATGGTAAAAGGTCAATGGAACCAACACTTGCCTAGTTTCCACAACCACAGGCATGAAATGAAGTGGTTTTGGTCAAAATTGTAAGCAAATCATATTAACTGCTCACACTATGCCACAGTCGTTTAAGACGCTGTGCTTCATGTTATACCAACATGTGTAGTATTCATAGATGCATACACACCTGGCTTTGCATGACTACATTTCACAGTGCCAGCAAAACACTTCTGTCTATTCTTAAATAAAAACATGTGTTGCACCCACAGGTAATAATGCTATGGTTATATACCATTAAATATACATTTACCATTATTAAGGGTCTTGGGGGAGAAACTGGAAACTGAAACTGAAACAGAAATTAGGAGTAGCAATGTTATGACAAACATGGCACCCACACACTTAAATAGCTCACTTCCATCTTTACCTAACAATTATTTGAATGTTGGTAAAACTTTTACAAAGGTGCTAATGTAGAGATTTCACAAGGCATTGATAAGATATAAATATCTCATAAAAGCACAGTAAAAAGGAACACAACAGCTTCTCACATAATGGGTGCATCATCACATGCCTAGTTTAACATAAGCATTGTGGTGTCAGTACTTTCTGAAAACTCTAACCTTGTAAGTACTGACATAAGCTCATCATGAGCACATATATCACTCTTAAATATTGTATGTTATTCATTGGTTACAAATGTGTTACAAAATACAAATTTCATACTATTCATTTGATTTATAGGGAAAATCCTCACATAATGTTGCACCAAAAAGTATTATTTGTAGCAATTTTTCTTTTAAATTGATTGTGCATGTTAAATGTATATAACACAATGAAGCAATAAGTCAATGAAGTATTCTTGAATGATGATCTTGCAGCCTAAAAACATGCACAGTATAGCTATATACAACAATGTAGACGCCAGGGATGCAAAAAAAGAAAGAAAGGGGAGAAAATGTTTATCCAGATCCATATATTCTCACATTGATCAGTCCCCAGAGGAAGTGTGGCTCGCCAGAGACAATAATGACCCTGATGTGTGCGCGCGGCATGTCTCTGTTTTGTTAAGTCCTGCGATATCGATTTGGTTCGGCTCTTGAGTGCTGCTCGGATTCACTCAGGGCTCAGGCTCGGCACACTGCAGTGACCAGGCACAAAGAAGGCTCAATTAGCACAGCTCCACGTCAGCCCGGCCTCTCCTGCGCGCGCCATCAAAATCACTCCATCAACCACCAGGGAGGGAGAGAGAGAGAGAGAGAGAGCGAGGGAGAGCGAGGGAGGGAGAGAGGGGGGCAGGGCGAGGGATTGTGTTACGCGAGGGATCCACAGAGCAACGCTGAGGTTTCACCTCCAATCAAGAGCGGCACAGGTTGCTGCTCAGCCTGCCGTTAGCACCAGCCAGCCCCAACAACACACAGCTCACCAAAGAAATTAACAGGACCCCCACCACCCAGGTGAAGGAATGAGCAAAATGCAACAGCTATCTTTTCAGTGTTGGAACTTGTTTACAACTGAAGAAAAAAACTAAATAATCATATGTGTAACCAGGACATCAATCAATATCTTACGACGGCCTTACGAGTGAAGCAAATATAAGGAATAGGCTTGGCGTATGTGAGAGATGTTAGTAATCTGGGGGAATGAGGGCAGAATGGATCCTGAGAGAGCCTGCAGTGTGAGTTATCACTGGGTGCGTCGAGGTCCTGGCGGCCGCTGATGCTGATTGGTGATGGCAGGTGCAGTTAATGGCGGGCCTCGCGTGTCCTGCACTGATTGAGGCGAGGGGAGGGTACGATGGGAGGGGCGGCTGGGTGTCTGAACTGAGATGCTGACTCATAATCTGGCCCTAATTCAAGTGTCTGTTCTGAGGGGGGTTCTGTAGCAACACCTCTCCAACACAGCGCCCTGCAAACCACCACGGTCCTCCTAGAGCCTCCTCTACCCGCCAGTTCCCCTCCATAGCCCTCACCCCTCCTCTTCCTCCTCCTCCCAGAGCCGGCATCATATGGAGCCTGGGCCGGAGATAAACCACTCAAGACGATGAGGATGATAATGGGCAGCGCCGCAGCGCCTCAAATTCAATCAACGGCAGCACGTCAGTGCGGATGAGCGTAAAAGTGAAATATGCTCGCCGGCATGTGTTAAAGACGGCAGGCAGGAGGGCTGGAGAAACAACCTCAACCACAACGGCAACTGCTGCAGCGGCAGCCAGCACTAACAGCCACCACAGGATGAAGGAAGAAGAAAAGGAGCAATTAAATAAAGAGATAAAGGAAAACCTCCCAGAGCAGCCACAGGACTATTTCCAACAAAATCCCTTTGCCAGGGAAGGGGGTATTTTAACTACAGACTGTGAATAAATTACCCTTTTGAACTCAGGGTGATTGCAAATGTGCTTGCTCCTGTTCACTTGAGACATGTCTGGCACTAACCCTTGCTGCTCTCCACCCTGCCCATCTCTTTACACATTTTCTCTCTCTCTCTCTCTCTCTCTCTCTCTCTCTCGCTCGCACATTCTCTTTCTTCCTCTGCCCACCCACTCACTCCCTCTCTCTCTCTCTTTCACACACAGACACACACACACACACACACACATCCTTACACACATACACTTTCATGAAAGTTTTAATTCAGCGCAATCAAGGCAGACAGTTTCAGACATGGCTGATTTTTTTTCTCTTTTTCTCCATTACAGTATGCTGGTGGAACCAAGATATAGCATGTGGTGCATCTAAAAATCTGAAGAGAGAGAGAGAGAGAGAGAGAGAGAGAGAGAGAGAGAGAGAGAGAGAAAGAGAGCGAGGGAGAGGCGGGTGTGGCGTTGAGAGACAGGGGCTCATTGTCACCGGGCAGACCTTCTTCTCCTCGCAGGAGGACGATGAATAGCAGTCTGGAGAGTGCGCTGATGTGCTCCAGAATGCTCATTATAACACACGGCCCATACGTTACACTGACATACCCATTATTTATTAACGTATGGGCTGGGAACCAGGCCACCTTCCGAAAAACTGCAATCCTTCGGAGGCAATTCTGACAGGCCTTTCTGAAATAAATAAATAAATAAATCCTCCCTCAACTCTCCCCCCTCGTTCCATTCCTCCCTCTCTTTTTGACACAGGCCCGGTCGTCTGGCTGCCATAATTACAAGCACATTTCACACAACGTCTTGACTGCAACCACACTGAAATTCAAGAACATGGTAAGGTCAGCCAATTTAAGTCTTTTTTAATCTATTGTTTCCCACAATAAATGCCTTATCAGGTGTCTGCGCCTTGACAGAATAAAGCTTGTGTCTCAAATTAGAGCGTTTCAAAGCAAACCTGACAATGACCTTGATGAGTTCTCCTATTTGAGTGAAGACAGACAAAAAAACAACTAGAAAACTGAGCAAGCAAGTTAGACAGCGAGAAAAGGAAGAACACATCAGAAATAGGCAGGTTGGGATTGTGGGAGCCAGCCAAACATCCAGGGCCTCTCTCCAGCCTGTAAAAGGGGGGAAAAAAGTTCCACGGGTGCAGTCAGCCCTAACTGATGTGTTATATATTGCCTGTCACTTTATTCTGCGGGAATATTGGGGCGTTGCCGAGCTCAAACCTGGAAGGTATAGCAATCCATCACAGGCTCTTGCAGGGGGAGATCTCATCTCGGAGCTGCTAGCCAATATTCTAGCCACCCCAGCGATGTATAAAAAGGGCCGGCTCAAGGCCGTCACCGTGGACAGACCACTCATCTCTTCCCCTCTCTGCACGCGATTGCCTCAGCCTTGCATCACGCCAGCCACCATCATGCAAACGGCCTCATCTCAGAGGCAGTGGGAGGAAAAAAAACAACAGGGAAGAAGCTTGCTGCAAGTGATTGAAAGTGCTTATGAAGGCAATGGTGCTGCTTGGAGGAGATGGCTTCGGAGGCTGCATAAGCTATTTGTTGGGGTGAAATTGTTTCCTCTGGTATCAGATGTTTGGCTTGTGGATTAGCTGTGTGTGTTAAGGTCTGTTTGGTAGGCTGTATTTGATACAGTGTTCTGGGTCACTGTATCTGGCTGTGGCCCAAGCCACAATTAAGTATTTAACAATAGTGTTTTACAATAGTTCATACAGTATAAATACAATAGTGTCGTTTACCACAGGGATCCAAAATGGTTCATTTGAACATAGTGATTTTAAAGGTACTCTGACTCTAAGCGATGCTGGGTAACGTCACTTCTGTTGTCTTTCAAACCAAACAGAGAGCTAGCTCGCTACTTCCTCCCCCTTCTTCCCGTGCTGCTCCCCTGCAATTGAAACTCTCCTAAACGCGCATCTCGTCTGTGATTTGCTGGAACAGTTTGTTATGTTTTTATGGGCTAGATTTGCCCAGGTTGTTTTTGAAGCCTGGGCTGTCCACAGAGATTGCAGGTTGTTTTTTTTACAGTGTATTCAGGACACAGACAGCTAGCGGTTGGTTAGGTTATGTTTGCAGTAAGTGACATAAAATGTTTTAGCTTAAAAAATGTGTGGCATCGCTTAGAGCACCTTTAATGTTGATATGGTTGATAGGTACATTTACCAGTTCTAGAATTCTAGCTTTTTTGGTGACCAACCTGGGGTGGGGTAACTATGGTTCTATTCTGGTGCATTTTGTCAGTTCAAGCATCATATTATAAAAGACTTGTAACCTCAGATTTGCAAATCTGGGTGCTGGTGGCTATCAGGAGGTGTCTCTCATTTCCTCAGCATCCTGGGTGCATTTCACCATGGCAATAATACCACATAATGTGTTCCTTGCTATGATACCACTGCAGTGTTCCAGCAGCCTCTTAACACTATTAAACTGAGGTTAGGCTTTTATTATCGCCATAAAAATGTGAAAAAAGAACCTATAGCCTTTTTTAGAGGTCTGAGAATACTATGTAATGAAGTCAAATTGGGTCAGCCAAAACTAAAAAAATACAATGCAAATTGGGACTGGGCATATGAGTGTCACAAATCAAATTTTGTCACGTTTTTATAAATGACGTGCAGTGATTGCAGGTAGTCAGAGCGTGTCTTTTGTTCGATGAGTTTGCAGATCTGAGCTCATCTTGCTGTGCCGTACAGAAGCCCCTGAAGCATGATTAACAAGTGTTAGGGGAGAGGCGTCTACTTAATTTGAGCCACTCATTACCAGCTGATAAAGACGATAACAAGAAAAACAAAAAAAACTGGCCTGCAGGCACATTAATATCACAGAGCCGTCAGGTGATGGGAACAGGAAAGCAGCGTCCCATCCCTGTGGGTACTTCCTCTCTCTATACCCTCTCTCCCTCTCACTGCCACTCCGGTGTGGGGGCTAGCACACGACATGCAAATGTCATCTCCATGCTCTGCGGCGCTCACTTTTGGACACAACAAAGTCCCATGAGGCCAGCCCTCCGACCAGCGCACTGGTATGCCCACGCACATTCTGGCATCTGGTGAACTGAGTCCTGGTCCAAGCAAATCAAGCTAAGTGTATTGCGGATGTTCGTGAGTAACAGGGAATTTGTTTTTTTTTTTTCTTCTTTTTGCTGACACTGCAAAAGTCCAGAAATGGTGGTGTGCTGTAGAGAGCCAGCGTCTGTGGATGGGGGTGTGGCCACAGGAGAGAGATTAGACATGGGGCAGCGAAGGAAAACGGAATCCATCTCCCTCTCAGAAACATCCTAAAGCTGATTACAGTTTTGGGGACTCTGAGTGTGCATGAGAGAGAGAAAGAGAGATGGAGAGAGAGAGAGAAAGAAAGAGAGATATGAGTGGGGGGGTTGACGACAGACCGTAGAGCAATTAGCATAGATGCAATACCGTCGCAGTCCTCTGACTTGATATTTGACCTTCTGCGAGAGAGTTGCCAAAAACCACTCTAGAGATCCAGAGCGCCATATGGCATGGTGCCACCAGAGGCCAAGCACTGTGTGTCCCTCTTGGGCCCCCGTATGCAAATGGGGAGAATGTAATTACAGTAGAGTATTCCTATAGGATCTCTACTTTACATGCCTCCTATAGGGGTGGATTTGCATAGAGACTGGACTAGCAAATAGGTCTGGCACTATCAAAAACTCATCTCCCGCATTGTATACCAACTTTAGGATAGCTGGATGGCATTATAGATTAACTATTCTGTCAGCAAATTAAAGCCTGTAATGGGTTCACTTTTTTGGTCATGTGTAACATGTAAAACAAAATCCTGTTTAAAAGGAAAACAAATCTTTTTATATCCAAACCTATACCTAAATTGGTCTGCACTGCACAAAAGGTTCATCACTGTCTGTCCAAGTAGATGAAACGTATGGCCTCTTTCAAGCATGAATTCTAAGTTGACCTTTCCATTGGAGACCAGCTTTAGCTGTGACCCTTTTGCATCTAACATGTCTTACAAAATGGTTGTTATGATGAATTTGTACTTTCACCTGCATCCAACCTGGAAATTAAAAAGATATATGATCATTTTAAACTTCTACACTTTTGTCATGAACACACAGTAGTGCTAAGTGTGTGACCTTGAGAGGTGTGTATTTGGACATTTTCCTTATTTGCCTTATAAGAAAAGCACAATACTGCTTTCTATATGAAAAAGAGAATTTACAGACCTGAAGTCAAGTGACTGCAACATCAGCCAGCATACATTCAGTGTAACACTGACAAAGTCTAGAAGTGTAATAATGGCAATACATATACAGTAAGAGGCATTTCGGTTAAAAACAGCTGTTCCTTAGGCCCTCGTGTTGTTCTCCTGCCTGGGTCTAGCAGTGAGGGGGATCTCAGGCCCACACAGTGAGGAGGAGGGCGAGAGGCCAGGGCTCCTCCGGAGAGCATTGGCCTCACTGCCACGCCTGGCTGCAGGGTCAAGCCCATGAGCAGTGCCCTTACCACAGGCGCGCTCACCTGCGCCACCTCCCCCCCCGCCCATCCATTTCAATTAGCCTTCCCCTCGTGCTCCTCTGTGGCCTGCGCCGTGTCCCTCTCCACATGCTGCAGGCAGACTAATGTGGACAGAGCCCAGGCTCGCAGCAATGTGGACATACGAAAACAAACAAGGAAAGAGATCAGCTTGGGAAGGTCAGCTCTGGAAGAAGGATACTAAGGGGGAAAATGGGGGGGCTTATCCTGTTTTAACGTATTCCAGGAAGGGAAGAGGGAGGTGAGAGACGGAGGCCAGGTTCGGGGAGAGGGGAGCAGGGTCCAGCCCTTTTTTGACCGAGTGGAGCAGGTAGATGGCTCCTCTGGGGGTTTGCTGTGAAAAAAAAAAAAAAAAAAAAAAAGTCCACCTCCCCGGCAGCACACGGCCCTTTTGAGCGACACAGCGTCAGCGCGTCCGTGCGAGCGTGGCGGGGAGCCATGTGGGTGTAGCGAAGCGAGCACCAGCATATTGCCAGCTCTCTGAAATGTTAAATCAAAATGCAAAGTAGGAGAGGGGCCCTCTGCTCTCTCAGCAGACACGCCAGCATATGTGTGGGAGCTCAGAATGGCACTGGGGCCCTAAATGAGGAACACTGATATATTGAGGCATTTTGACACCTTACGAAACCTTATGGTACGACATGTGTGTCTCTGTAATGATGTATATTTATTTACATTTATGCAAGACTATGGATTATCTTGTAGGCTATTTGACCATCTCTAATAGATTGGAACAGATTCAGATTCTGAGTTGTAAAATTTGAGAAATATTCTTTGGCATATACATATTCATGATTCATGGAGTCTATTTTCTTTATTTTTGTTTCATAACAAACAAAAGGCCAAGGCTCTAGAGTCTGAGTTGTATGGAAAGGTATACACTGTGCATAAAAACACCTTTTTCTAAGAGGCACTTAGAAAAGAGAACTTCTTCTCACTCATTTTGCTTAGTCATTCCAGCTCCCCACTGATAGGATGGAGGAGAGGGTTATCATTTGTCAAAACACGACTCAACACCCACCGATTGATGCACATCACTTACTCTTTTCAATCCTGTGCACTAAAAGGTTGTTTGTTACATGACTTTTGTTACATGAAATTGAGGATGCCGAGTGCCTGGACTCAGCGGGGGCCATCATGAAAACTCTCCTGAGTCTGCACGAGAACTTGCGTCACTCTGACATTTTGTAACCCCTGGGTCTCATCGAGAAAAACACTGAAATGCCTCTGCGTGCGCTGGCGAGTATCAGATGTTGAGCATAAAATATTCATATTTGAAAGCAGACCCACGGAAGGAGAGGTGGCACGTGTGGAACAGGCAGCTGGACACCAAGACACTTAAGAGTGTTTTTGGACTTCCTCTGTAACTCATGTTTGCCTTAATATTTCTAACTTTGCTTAACAGACCTGTGCAAAATTATCCATGGTATTTATTGGAACATATTTAATTTCAACTCCTTTAATTTGTATATTGTATATTATGTATATCAAGAGAACTCTGACACTGTTAATATGTTTTTTTCGTTCTAAAACCAGACAATAAATCTCTCCGTCCAGAGTGCTACATTTCACCACACAGCAGAAATTTTTTTCCCAACTCTTATTTTTTCAAACAGGTTCCCTGTAATGACGAGATACCTTTTAACTTCTCAGCCAGAGCCGGCATCAATTATTTACAGTCATCTGTTTAAAATTTAAAGTGCCACACATTAACGTCCTCCGCACCTGCACTTTCACGCTGTCCACCTCTCTGTTCGCTGCCAGTCCCCTCCCCCCACCACTGCCCTATGATGCGGCCAATGACAATGAGTCCCCTTTCACCGCTGAACCGAGGATGTTAAATCACACAGGGGCAGGGGAGGCGACAGGCCACGCGCTGTAAGGGCACAGGCCGGCCGCCTCCCATTACGCCTTGGCCTTAATTGGTGGCAGTGGCAAAAACTATAAATTCTTTAACAGCGCCATGGCAGCCTTCACGAGACGCCCTAAGGCCCTGGGAGCCGAACTGCCACTGCAAATGGAAGCTGACAGGAAATCCACAGTGCATGATGCAGTGAGAATGAGAGAATTAAAAAAACAGAAAGCAAGGGTAAGAAACAGAACCCTCCCGTGCTCTCTAAGCAGCCCAGCGCACCACGCCAGTAGATGTCTACAATTAAGTGGTCTGTGTTGCTGCTCGGGTGGCAAAATCCCATTGTCTTGACAGGAGCTTAAGGTTGCCCTTTTGGTTTGAGACGCATTGCACGTTTCAAGGCCCTGATTTTTTTTGTCTACCCTTTCCCACCCCCCACCCCCCAGACCTCCGTCAAATTAATCTGCAGTTTTAAAGCTTGAATAAATCCAGTAAGTTAGAGATCTGCAGATCTAAAGGCTGCCTGTCCCTTAGGCCTCTCGCATCTCTCTACCAGTCTCTCCTCCCCCCCTTTCACCCCCACTCCTCAGCCTGCGGAGATTGGCTGGGAGCACTCGCCGTTATCTCCAGGGAAGCAAAGGTTGGGGGAGGGAGGAGGAGGGAAGGCCACAGATTCATCCTTATCTATTCTGAGCACACCTAAAACAAATTAGACCTGGCCAGCGTCGTTTATTTGGCTCCTGAGCTCTCATTAAGAGACGTCTCCTGCCATCTACTCAAGGTCCTGCCACCCCACCATTTTTGAGGAGGGGGAGAGTGTGAGTTTTTTTCAGTTCCAAATGAAATTAAAAATGGGCAGCCAGCCTAGCCATTCTCCTTATTATGAATACAATTTCAGCATAGCACAAAGACAGCTACTCAGGTTTTTTTAGCTCCATCCCCCTTTTTCTTTAACATATTTAAAAACTTGATGCATTTTGCAGTACTTGTTAATTGTCTTGAATTTCAAGGGCCTATATTCAATTGCATACAACCTAAATGGTTTTCTCTCTAGCCACACCATAACACTGTCAATCATATCAGCACCCCCCTGGTTGTTGCTTGTCAAGGCTATACTATCATGTCCTTTGAGACCATTGTGCTGCCGAATAATGCAGAAGTTTTTTCCAATGTGCTCACCTCTGTGGAAACTTGGAACAGAAATCTGTAATATGTGTCTTATTGTCTTTCAAACATGTGACAGGGGATGGTTGTGCAGATATTCATCTGTCAGCATTTGACAACACGAAGCCTGGGTTGAGTAGCAGTGTCTAGAGGACTGCAGAATTCAGATATTTCGAAATTCTTAAAGGATTCCATGGTTGGTATGAGGTAAAAAAAATGTCTGTCAAGAAATTAGATGGAACTACTGATAGTGGCATTGAAAGCAGACATACTTGATTGCAGACCTTCAGAGGAGTCTGTGCTTAGGCTAGAGAGTAGATTTTGTGTCGATATGAAGATGTAGACAGATATGGACAGTTGAGATAGAGAGGGTGAAAAAAAAAGCTATTTCACTTTTAAGGAAAAGGTCATCAGGACCAAATCAGGACATCCCGAGTGGAACGGCATGCATATTTCATATCCACTGCTACCTCTCTCTTCTACTTTATGCACATTGTTGAATGCTGCCACCCTCCCATTCACCACCAGCTGTTTCCCATCACCATGAGTGACATTGGAAGGCTCACTAGCAACTCAACCCACTCCACTAAGAGACACTTCAGCTACATTCACTTGAACAACCAACAGGTTTAAAAGTAATTTACTATGAAAATGATGTTATGCTGAATATCAGTATGTATGTGATTGATTGATAAATTTCGGTCTTTGTGTCTTCGGTCTTAAATGTTATAACAGTGTGAAATAGCTTCTAATGTTTGAACTGCCAATGACCCAATAACTTTATATGGTATGGTTAAATTAAGCATGCATTTATGCAGTAGCATCTTGTTTTTTTTATATACACCTCTACAGTATATACACCTCAAGAGCAAGATTTTAACATTATAGCTGTATACCATGTTTTGGTCTTCACTAATTCAGTACTTGCACAGTGTATGTATGTCAAGAGGATCAACTGATATGAAAAGGGAAAGGAAATCACATAGCCTCGGGTCATGTGTACACTTAATGCATTTAAATAAATCTGGGGGAAATGTATAACTGGGCTTCATGGAACCCCATCTTAGATGCAAGCTTTTCTGTTGGACATATGAAGTACATTGCTCTTTCACTATATGGATTGAAAGAATGACAGGCACACATAAACACCTACATCCCCCACACACACACACACACACACACACACACACACACACACACACACACACACACACACACACAGTTAGCCCAAACCCAAGGAGAAGCAAAACAGAGACCTGTGTGCTTACCACTCGGCCCAAGGCAGGCAGAGGTAACTGCTCTGGAAATGTTAGGTTAGATGAGATGCCTCCGCTAGACTAATCCATTCTGGGGCCTGTGAGCCTGCCGCACAACTGCACAGCAGTGACACGGGGCAATCCCCCAAGGTCTTGCATTAGCGCTCTAAATTAAAGGGGGTATTAGATTAAATTGGCTCTCCGATTTCAGGGGTGTGAGTAAAATTCTGATTTGCATTTTCCACTGCTGCTTAAGATATAATTAGTTCAGGGTGATTCCCTAGTGGAAAACACTGACAGCCAAATCTTACTGGCTGCTGGTAGCTTAACAGCTCCTGCAAGGCAAAAGGTACAATCTGCTAATGTTTACATGTTGGTGTGTGCATGTGTGTGGGTGTCTGCTCATAGGAGAGCGAGGTCTCTGCGTCTTTCACAGTGTGCCTATGCCTTGGCCACATGTGTCTGGGTGTGTGTGTGCTTCTGTACGTGTGTGAGAAATGAAAACAGCATGTATGTGAGACTGGCTGTGTGGGCTGGGAATTGTAATAAGCCCCTTGGCAAACTAAGCTCTGCCTGCTTCCTTCACCCCAAGCAGAACACCCTTATATGATGGCATCATGGCCAGCCCTGTTTGTTGCACTGAGCACATATGGTGTCTCACAGGGCGGGGAATCTTGCGCCGGATATGAAAATAGTAAGATGTTTGCCAAAGTGTGAGCAGGCAGATAACTTCACACCTTCACACTTCTTAGAGCCTCAGCACATTTCCTCTGCACTTCGTTCTATAATTACAGAACAGACAAATAATAATTATCAGGCAGGGCAACCTATGATATAAATTATAGCACCCAGTCAACTAGTCATTTCTTAAAAAGCAAGTTTGGATGTGTTTTGGTGTGCCCCTTGTTTCCTCACTTCCCTCATAGTAAATTCAGATGTCTTAGAAAATGGATGTTTTCCAAGACAAAGCCAACCCTGTATTAGGCATGCACCAGGCTCTTCCTGGACACCTGTTTGAAACACCTGTTAGTGCATGATATATGAAGTAAACATCAAATGAGCTTCCCATTAGCCCGCCTGGCGAGCACTCCACTAGGCACCACCTGTACCTTTACATGTAAAAACATGCAGATGTTTTTTAGCGGGAACGCAGGGCTTGTGCCATTTATTCTCTTTTTACACCACACTCCCGTCCAGCTGTCTTTTTCACAATTTATATAGATAGACTATCCAGGATATATACCAGCAACCCACCAAACACAAGGTAAAAACCACAAGTTCCTTAAAGCTAAGGCAAGCAGTGATGCTAATGAGCAGTGCTGTGACGTCTCGGCACTGTGTTTACTCTATGAACTGAGCTCCAGAACAAGCTGTGCATTCTAATGGGAAGGAGACCAGTAATCATTTTGCACTTCAATACCAGTATTTTCTCCATAGCAGGAGGAAGGAAGAGGCAGAGTGGTATTCAATTAAAAGAAATGGATGGAAAAATCACACCAAGCTCCAGGCCATCACGTTCACAACAAATCACATGTGCAATTGGTGTACAACTTTGCTATTAATAAATTAATGGGCTTGAAAATTGGAATTGCTATTGATATGTGCAACCCTAATACACTAATTTTATTCCACACATCAGTAGTTGAGTAGTTAAGTGAATGTGTGTACAAACTACTTAACCTAACCACAGACTTGACCAAAAAGTTAAACCCTAGTAAGTGACCTTCATAATCAACACAGAAGCGCCAACATGTTCAACTCTACAGCAACAGTAACAACATTTCAGCAAGTGAGACCCTCGATTGCTGGCATTGCACATAGAAACTTGTCCCTAGAAGTTGTTGTGTGTATTGCATATGGGAGAACAATATCTAAACGGTATTCTGAAAATAGATACTATCCTTTGTGCTTTAACACCAACATAGGCATACAAAATGCTGGACTCAGCAAAGAACTCAAATATTTAATTGAGCAAACTATCTATGTCTTCATGACTCAGGACATGGATTTCTGTAATTTCTCTGAAGGAATGGACAAATTCTAGGCCTGTTTCCATACAGTATGGCTGAAATCTAGACTTTCCACTGAGGGGGGTTAGGGGAACTGGCAGCAGCAATCTTAGCCATCGCTCTGAGCGTCTCATGGTGGTCGGGGCTTGTGGGATATTGATTCACCCCCGTCCAGAGACGGTTTCCATAATTGGTTAAAATGACCAAGTGCAGAGAGGGATGGCTCTCTGCTGAAAACCATTTCCCAGCTCAGCTTGGAATGGAGCCAAGCCTGGGGTTGTTCGGATGCGTTCCAGCCCCAGCCTGACTGGCAGCAATTAGGGGTGTCTGAGCCAAGCTCAGCTTGCGCTCCGCACAAACACCCCTAATTACTGCCAATTAGGCTAGGCGGGTAGGCAGATTTGAGAAGCCGGGGGGATGTTCAGGCATGGGTGGGCATGGAAACAATTTTCAAGGGCTTAGAACGTGACTGGAAGAAAAGGTTAATGCTTTAGAGTGCAGGGGGATAATAACAAAAGAAAAAAAGGGGGAAGTGCAGCCCCAGTCTCACCTCCAGCGACGAGCCCGGCTTCTTCTTCAGCTCCTCACATTTCCTAAATTTGCAGATCTGGTGGCCCGTTTTGCGGTTCCGACAACTGCTGCACACCCCGCAGTTGATTAGCCTCCTGCAGGGCGCGCAGACCCCACACCTTTTCCTTTTCTTCTTGGCTGGGTTTCCACTGGATGCCGAGGAATTATTCTGTGGGCAGTCTGCCAGATTGGCAATTTGAAACGCACTGTCTGTAACGGCTGCTGAGGCTGCGGGGGAGTGAAGGGCTGTCATGACGATGACCCCGGGAGGTAATGAGATGCCCCCTAAAGCCGGAATAGCGGAAAAAGTTCCAACGCGTTCCGGGAGATTCATTATCTCTGCTTCAGCAGCGCCGCATTTCAGCTTGTTCATGCATTCTCCTGCTAAAGGTCTGCAGTGTTCGGGGGATAAGGTAGAGAGGAAATTATTATTTGCCATTTGCAGCGTCTCTGGCGACACGCCAGGCTTCCCCGGCCTCTGGGAGTCATTTCTGTGCATGCTGGTCCTATTAGGGTTTATTGCCGCTGATTTCCTTCCCCAGAGCATGGCGTTATCACAGTTCCAAGGGGACACGCCGATTCTGGCACTGGGAAAAATTGGCGTTGTGATGCGGGCGATTTTTGCAGTCTGTGGAAATGCCCCATTGTTTTTATAAAAGTTTGCAAAAGACCTGTACCTTTCCATTTCTGCATTGTAATCCAACAGCTGGCTTAATCCACCATCCTGAAGATTATCCTTTTGCAAGAGAGACACGTCAGCATTCTGTCCATTCTCAATGCAAAGTGGATTGTTTATATTTGACATGGCTGATGGTAGTTTTCAAGCGGCTTGGAAGTAAAGTCTAAGGTTGAGTTGGCCTTCGTCTAGCTGAAGCTGGTTATGAACAATACGTTACCATCCTGGTTTATCCTCTCCGGTACTAAAACAAGAAAACAACAATTACAGGTGCAACCAACAAACATCCCCCATCACCCCCAACCCAGCATTTCTCCAAGTTATGGAAGAGATAAGAGCTCAGCTGGCATTTCATTTATTTTTCCTGACTGCTTTTTTTTAATGAAATGTATCTCACATTCTAGAGGCTGATGCTTATCTGGTGACAATAATATGATACCTGTGACACATGAACGTGACACTGTAATAGGAAACAAAAATTAGTACGCTTGAAAAGACACTTGAAGTGCCAAGCCAGGCATTCAAGAATGTACTGTAGAATGACAAGAGTTTGAGACTGAATCAGCATTACTTGCTGCAATCAAGGATTGTACGACAGAGTTAAGTATACCTGCACACTTGGTGTGCATGAGTAGCATAATCACCTAGTAGTTAATGTGAACAGAAAGAACATTAAAAATAAACTTAATAGGGCTTGAATAAATCCAAGTAAATAAGACCAATAGCATCCAGCTCTGGAAACTTGCAGCAGACACACCAAAACAAAGACATGCAATATGACTGGTACAGTAAATGGCACCTTAGTATTCACAAACAGCACTGCTATTCCAAAACCTACAGGCGATTTGCCTTCGATGTACATGCACCTCATTCAGGCTTTTTAGAGACCACCTGGTATTCATTCATTGCCATCTCTATTACATTTCCTCAATGGCATGGAGATAGCCACTGGTGAATTTCAACCTCTTCAAGCCCCAGACCCGACAACTGTAGTGTCAGCTGCCTTAGGGGGACTCCATTTCCCCTCCTCCAGTCTGTCTGGATCTTGTTTCCACAGATAAAAGCCCATTAGACTGCTAGCATTACCTTTTTCTGGGGCTCTTATTCTTTTTAATTGCTAAAACCGATCCATTTTCAGAACACTACAGCATTTCAAATCACTTCCATGCAAGAGCCCAACAGCTGGCTCAGAGATGAATTATAAATATGCGGACAGGAACTAGTGAGACCAGGCTACTGGGTGGCCTTAGGAAGCTCTGTGAATAATTCAACACATGCAAAATATTAATATTACTTTTAGTGAAAATATATCCCACCTAAATTGGTCTCCACAAAATACTCACACACCATATGACTGAAGTATTGATGCTATTCTTTCATATTATCCATCAATAAACACTAATAGTCCGGAACTGGAAGTAAAATGCCCATTTAGTCTAGCTAAGCCATAAAAACTACACATTTACAAATAGAGTAAACAAAATAGAGCTTATTTTTCTAAACAAACCCATGCTATTTCTATATGTCTATACAAGCATGTGCTCTGCATCCACCGAGAATATACAATCCTAGTAAACAAAACCTACGTGGGCTTAATGATCGGCCCTCCTCCGGGTCATTATTACTTAATCAATTCACCCCATGAGCAAAATACGCAGCCGCGGGCAATCAAGTCACGGCTATCGATTTTCAGGCTGTAAACAAAGTTTAGAGGAACCGAAATGTTCGATACTTAGGGGAGACAGAGGGAGGGCGAAAGTACTGCGCGTCCCGATGACGAGCCCTTATGCTGCTGCACCACCGTGCCATTAATTACGCCGCGTCTGGTCTGTCGGAGACATTCAGATCAAAGGTCATGTACAGAAAATCCGAGGAGGGGTCTGAACGGTGCGAATAAACCGATAAAATTAATCCGCCTGCGCCCAGATCACTTTGACGCCGGCATAACCCACGTAAAAGAAAAAAGGAAAAAGGTAAAGCGGGTAGTCAGAAAGCATGCAAATCTGACGCTTGACAGTGGAAAATGGAAGAGCATCACCTACCAGATTCCTGGTGAGAACAGATTCCAGACGCTAGCAGTCTGCCGATATAAAGCAGCACATTACTGCTTAGCGTAATGAAGAAAAATAAGATACAAGATATAGGAGCACTCTGTCTCACACACACACACATACACAATGCTCAAAACAAAAGAACCATTTTAACGACTTCTGTGTCGGAAAACAAAAGTACAAAAAACAGCGGTAGTTTAAAAACAGCTTTCTTGAGCGCCACAGCGCCGTGGGGAAAAATATCGAAGGGTTAGGTGTTTCCTCTTGGTCCGGGGTGTATTGTGTGGCTGCCTAGTGTTTGCTCGGTCCGTGTCTCCTGTCGCTGTGTGTGGCTGATTGGTGCTGAGGTGAGGAAGCTGGGATGTGGACACCTACTGATCATTGGCTGGAAATTACTATAGAAACATGAGGAGCACTCGGGAGGGGGATGGCTCAGGGCTTTCTGCTGGGAAATAGCTATGGGAAGCTGCGTCTTAACCTTTTTCGCCGTGCTTTACACTTGTTATTATTTTTGTTCGTGCACATGACGGACCGTTTCGAAAGACTCGTCATATTTAAGGATGCGTCTACTAATAGGGATTTCGCGGTTCGTGAGGGGGGGGGAAACTTGTCAAATTAATTAGAGTAGAGGCGTTGAGTGATTAAGATAAAATGCTCCAACAGGGGATTTTTTCTCGCGGCAGAACGACAGCCATAATTACAGGGACCTGCGCGCACGACCGCGGGGATTCATCATTATTATAAATCCTCCCCGATAGCCACGGACGTCAGCACACTGGAAGCGAGATCACACTAGCTTGCCTTGTATTTATCATGTCAACGCGTGGCACACAAATAGATTCATGCACTGAATTTTGAAATTTGTCCATGAAGTTTTGTGTAAAGGAGTCTTTTTTTAGCACAAGTTGGGAATTGATTGATTATAGCCGAGTGTTCATTCACATTTTGTCAGTTGTTGAATTTATGTAAAATTGTTTACATATAGCCTGTAGAAAAGTATGTGGATGTGCTGGAAGTCCAAATGTCCATGAATCCGTCTAGAATCAATTCTGCACAGCACAGTGTCAGTCTCTCTCTCAGCAATGATTGGCATTTTAAATGTACCAGCTCTAGCACTGAGTATTGGCCTAACTAATATGACTGTGATGTAAGTCCATTGAGTGAGTTATTATTGCCAAAACAGTGAAACACAGCCCATACAGTTTCCCTACTCCACTATACTATACACATAGTATAGTGGAGAAGGGAAAAGGCAACTATCAAGACATAAAACATTTATTTAAAAAAAAAAAGTTCAATCAGTGAAAAGGCATTTAATAAGACCGCCATTAAAACGTTGATTTTCCCCCCACAGCAGCCAGATGCAGCCACATTAGCAGAAAGCTGACTTTATGCATCATATCTATACGGGCCCATTATTATATAATTTAATTGTTTGTGTGTGTGGAGAGGCAGGTGTGCCCTGGTACCAAACTTGGATATTATATCCAGAAGACTGTTCTCAGACCTATGAATGCATTAAAACCAGCTTTCAAGTTGTCAATCTGACAAGGGTGAAATAACGCTTTATAGGCCCAAATGATCCTAAATTGCTTGCAGCATCCTTAAAACGGCAGTGGTTGTGGTGGTAGTGGTGGTGGGGTGGCATCTAGGAAGCATGCAACATCCTTGCACATACTGTACCACCAGAAGCCCATTGGCACTGATTAAGTTAGCTAACATGTACATTTTGGCAATAGTTGTTTGCAAAGTTGTGCTGTGAAAGCTTTTCTTGAAATTTGTCAGGGTGGTTGTAGTAACCAGGGCCCACTTCCCCGATAACGACGGAGACACGCTCTTAAGAGGGTTTTCTACGATTCATCTTACGATCGTTCGTTTGGTTTTTCCGACTGTTTCCCGAACATGCTCGTAGCGTGAACGCGCATGCACTGCTCTTAAGATCCTCTTAAGGGGAGCTGTCCACGTTAATAGTTCTGAAATATCCTCTGATTTGACGGTGATGTCAGGTGACTGCACGTCACAGCTATAGGCCTACCATTTAAACTTCGGATCTACACATTAATTCACATCAATACGAAAATAGAAACACTTTGACATCTGCATGTAAGCATCCCAAGTAGGTTATATACCACACAGAGACATACATAATTGTAGTTATTTTAAGATTAGATTGTTGCACCATGCAATAATTTTTCGCGGTGCCACTTAAGAACACGTTTGAAGATAAGAAAGAAGTCGAGTAAGAAAGAGAGGAAATGTGTAGGCTTAGATTTTGATGCAGTAGGCTACAGACTAAACCACATGTTGCTTTCTCTGCTTTTTACCTCATAGGCCTAATAAAATATTCACTTAGCAAAGATAATGTCAAACTATTCTGGCAACGTCTCGTTTCATAACTTGATTGCATTTTTGTCCGCTTTTCATCACATTATTATGACCATTAAATGTAGTCTATGCTATTTTGCACGCTAGAATCTGATTCATCACAGGTAAACACAATAAAGAATGGGAACGTAAATTGGATTATGTATTCTAAGTTGTAATTCCTCTGTATGTCCTGTTGGTGACCTCAGTGAGAAGTACTGTTAAGACGCTCTTAGCCGGTAACGAGTACTCTGGAGCACTCGTAGATCTACGAGTGTTTTCACGATGCTCTTAAGCTACGATGGTTTCGGGAAACAGTCGGCAAATCTTAAGACGTTCGTAAGAGGGACTTAGGCTTAAGATGCTTTCGGGGAAGTGGGCCCACGATAACTGAACGATAAACTTCTTTTAGTTCGACCCATAGACAGTAAAGGTTTGACCAAATATAAGCTACTTTTAGCTTTCCGTCTCTGGTTCAACCACGGGTTCAATAAAGCACCGAAGCTGTGTTCGGATTTAGAAGCGCCTTTCATGTTGAGGTTATAACACATCGTAATTTAGCTTTTTTTGCTTAGTTCCCAGCATGCATTGCAAGTCAGTTGCCTCATTTATCGAGGGGGCAAACATTCGGAGAGCGACCCCCTATGGATGGCTATGAGGCTAGAAGTCAACCACTTGAAGTTAGCATTCCATTGATCCCCATTCATTTTGGTGTGACTTTGACATCAAATAATATTACATCTGAAGCGTTTTAAGCCTTTATATGAACCTTTTCTATTTTCAGAGAAATACAAAATTGGCTGGTGTCATAACCTCATAATTCACTTTATGGCTAAGTAATAAACATTTCTTTCTGAAAACAATGCTAAAATGATGCAATGGGCATGCGACTTTGCGTCGCACAGGAGATAAGTAAACGTACTCTCTGGATAAGAAACTCGAATGCAGTCTGAGGGAAAGTTTGCGAGTAAGATATTTAGGAAAGCATCGATGAAAAAACAAGTGATGTTTTGTTGGGTTGGCACTACGTTAGAACAAATCATCACCAGAAGCTGCACTCTAACTCGGACCACTCTGCACATTGTCAATTTTCTTAGCCCAGCTACCAGACAACTTTCAGTCCGTTGCGTAACGTCACAAGTTTCTTACTCGCCTGGACTGAGGATGCGCAGAACCGAAGTCGACCAACAGGAAAAGAGGCTCAAATTATTGTATAATTATTGTATCGTTCAAAACATCAGCAAGAGTAAGCTAAACTGCTAAAAGAGTAGGCTAAACTGTTCAACCATATTATTTCAAAACGTTCCTGAATGACTATGAGGGAATGTTGGCAGCAAACGTTCTAATATCCATACTAATTATCCATACAACAATGGGGTCATCCCTATGTTCCCCGGGTCCTATGTTCCCCGCTCGGGGTTAGTGTTAGGATTCGTTTTTTAAAAAAGGTTCCAATGTTCCCTGGTCCCAAAGTGGGGAACAAAGGACCCGGGGAACATAGGTATGCTCCCACACATATCCAGCGCCAACGCCAGGTCAGTGCTTCACTTGACTCTCCCCCATAGGTACCACACTGGTCTTGTGTGCGTACACTCTTGACTCTCCCCCATAAGTACCACACTGGTCTTGTGTGCGTACACTCTTGACTCTCCCCCATAAGTACCACACTGGTCTTGTGTGCGTACACTCTTGACTCTCCCCCATAAGTACCACACTGGTCTTGTGTGCGTACACTCTTGACTCTCCCCCAGGTAACACACTGGTCTTGTGTGTGCATACTCTCCATCATAGGTAACACACTGGTCTTGTGTGTGCATACTCTCCATCATAGGTAACACACTGGTCTTGTGTGTGCATACTCTTTTTTGGCTTCTCTTTTTACATTAGACCACCACATTTTAACCTCCTCTATCATACACACACTCACACACACACACACACATATTGATTTCAGCACTGACAATGATCATACACCTGCTCATCAGAAAATACAATTTTCCCATCTCAGGATGTTAAATGATCTATTTTATGTGTTTTTCTTGACATGCACACCATTTTTGGAACACTGTTACCAAAGTGTAGTCATTACAAGGCAGATGTCTGGAAGGCAGGCAAAATGGGAATTCCAATTTAAGTTTGTTTAGTCATAGTACATACATATACGTTACATATCATAACTAAAAACTCCAGTTCGATTTGTAATGCGAATGCGGTGAACCCAGGCAAATCTGTGAGCACATTTGAATTTGCTCTGTAGATCGATCTGGCCACCCTCCCATTCAAGCTGATTTCTAAATCACCATAAACCTAGGAACCAATCACAACTATTTATTTATCCAGCAGGGTTGACACCAGAGATGGCAAAAGTACTCACATCCCGTACTCAAGTAGAAGTACAAATACTTGTGTTAAAAAATACTCTGGTAAAAGTAGAAGTACTGATTTGACTTCTTTACTCAAGTAAAAGTAACAAAGTACAGGCTTGGAAATTTACTTAAAGTATAAAAGTAAAAGTAGTCTTGTGAATGACAACCATTACCTGGACCACACAAATGTTACTAGAGTGCAAGAGTGCCAGTCTCTCTTTTTAAATCTTCCCGTAACCTGTTGGGCCATTTCTAGGCTTTCCCCCCAACCCTGCCCTCTTCTTCAGAGGGCAGTGTGTTCTTTTGGCCTACCATCAAATGCTGGACATCTTTTGAAGCACTGGCACAGAGTTATAGAGCCTAGAATATTGTTTTTACTTTCTGCCGGATAACAAGCATCTCTGAACTGACTACATTTCAGCCCTCTAGGTCACTTGATATGATTTTAGAAACACAACTGAGCCCTAGCACCAGGTCTTGCGAAGCTGTGTGCAAAAGTAGATCCATATAGAATGAAAAATGAGTACTTTAGACCATTATTTGCCAAGGTATGCTCATGCATTTTGTAATGCCCTATGGAAACTCCCCATAGGACTTTTGGTTACCTAAAATGCACAATAAAACTATGCATTTCTGAGGTTTCTTGTAGATTATTTGGATTGTATGTCAGGTTCTGATATAGAATGATTACACAAAATGGAATAATTACACAAAAGTCTCTATTTTGCATTTTCTTTGTTGGCTTCATGGGTATGTATAAGATGGACTATACATCTGCACAACTAATATTGGATAAATCAACATGAATATTTAATTCCTATGGATTCCTGTGAATATTTCAAGACCAGTAATGTAGTGGTAAAATAAGAGGTAGGTAAATTATGAATTCTGTGATCATGGTAAGGTGGACTGCGCGATGCGGTAGCTTATCAGATTTTTAGAAAAGGCATTCAGAACATGTTTGATGATGATGGAGGTTACTGTCCAATGTTATAATAATAGAAGTGGCATTAAGTGGTTCATAGAGTGTTGATGAGTGTACATATTATTGTTATTGTGGATAGGCCTAATATAGTGTGATTTTTAAATGTTAACAGTTGTAATTGGTGAATAAACTCTTTTGAGAGCTGGATAAACTCTAATAAGAGGTGCATAAACTATTTCTGAAATTTGTGGGTAAACTGCATTTACCTGCGTTTAGCCTCCGTTACATTCCTGTTCAGGACCCAATGCTGCATCTACTTTGCTAAGGATATAGGCTACACTGTATTTTATTGCTAAGGATATAGGCTACACTGCAGCTTGAAGTTAGGGAAGCACCTAAGGCGAGGAGAGGAGGAGGGCATTTTTGACTAATTTAATTTAATTGAGACATACTACTATATGTGCTAACGTTAACATTACTGCCATCAAACTGCAATGATTTGCCGCGAATGAATGCCGCCCACATCTGTCGAGTCATCTTGTAGTGGTGCGTCAAGTGCAACGTAGGCCTAGCTTATATTCCCATCCTCTATTGATGACACGAAAAATAATAATGGTAAGTCCACTGAAATTATTTGAAACTAAAGTAACGAGCCAGTTTTGTAAAATGTAAGGAGTAGAAAGTACCGATATTCTTGTTAAAATGTAAGGAGTAAAAGTAAAAAGTCGCCTCAATAATAAATAGTAAAGTAAAAATACCTGAAAAATCTACTTGAGTACAGTAACAAAGTATTTCCCATCTCTGGTTGACACTGGCCAGGGAGCAACATCACACACCTGCACACACACACACACACACACACACACACACAGACACACAGATACACAAGATCGCGACTCTCTTGTAGAGAATATATCACCACTTTTTTATATTGATGACTATGGATCCGTTCGAAGAAAAAGGCATCTGCTTTAGGCGTCTTTTAAGATAATGTTAACACTACGGTATGACATTAAACTAGTTTACTTCAGCTAGCAAGCTAATGGTTGACAGACAGCACATCAATCACACCAGACATTATTGATGGTTATTACACGGCTCTTCACAAGGCAAGTAGAACGCTCCAATGACTTGAATTGGATTTCCCAAAGTTCCAGTTCCAGTCAATGGCAACGGAGTTTGTGCTTCTAATTCAGGTATTTCAAATCACTACGCAAGGACTGGAACTTCATTCAAAAGTGAAAGCAGACGGTTGATCAGCTGTGTTCTAAAGAATGTTTGATTCAAGTTCAGTGTGTGTTGTTGCAAACTATTTGTTACAGTAAATGCCACGATGAACGGTAACAAATAGAGTCCGGTTCGCCCTTTTGGGACTTATTTTGCCAATAATGACCGGCGTTCTATACATTATCCCATACTTACAGCATGGGTATAATCAGATAGTACAGTGTTAATTTCTCACAAGAACAGTTTCATCTGCCATCTTTGTTTACTTTTTTTGGTTTTGATCGTTTTTTAAAGTTATTGTGCTGTCAATATCTTGTACAGCAGATGCGATAGCGAAATTTAAATGTATACCTTATCTAGCGACAACCTTTTTGTTGTAAACAAAATCATCTGAAGTGCGCTCAGGTGACGTGATCGATTAAAAATTTGGTTTTGTCAATGGAGGTGACGAAGCCTGTATGCAGTGTTGCCAACTATTTCAAATAAAAAGTAGCTAAAGCCAGCTCCAAAAGTCGCTAAATGTCGCTAGATGACGTCACGCACTAATTTGCATATCAATTACGTCACCAGGTCGTGACACCCCCCAAAAAAAAAAAAAAAAAAAACGGTGATTGCCCTTTAATTCCCCTTTACACCTGTTTGCTTTTCTCCTAGGCCTACTCAAATAGGCAACTTTAAGAGCCTAATTTAAATATATTTAATTTAATATACTTGTATATTAGGGTAATTGATACACTTTACACTTCTGTAGGCCTACATCTTGTCATAGTATAGGCTACACCAGAATGAGCATTAAGTGGCTGAAAATCAGTAATTTCCAACCTATTCCCAACTGCTGCATTTGCTTTGCACAGCTTGAAATCTGATTATAACTTCACCATAGGCTACACACAATTTAACCTTACGACAATGGCTATATTTTGGATTTATTTAGTTAATGTCACTCGGACAGACCGACAGAATTGTTTTTCCCTCAGCCGACAGTCTGTCCTGCATTGACAACATTGAGGCTACATAGCCTAAACAAATGCTTTAGGATTTTCTAACTTGTATGCTCGATTTTGAACTATCTGCTTGTGAATGTCTCCAAGAGCGCCAGAAAAAGTAGCTAGATTTGTCGCTAGTCGCTTTTTACAAAAAAAGTCGCTTGGGGGGTCTGAAATCTCGCTAAATATGATGACAAAGTTGCTAAGTTGGCAACACTGTCTGTATGTTGAGTGTGGCTTAACGATGAAATGAAATTGAAAATAAATAAATAAAATAATAATAATCATGTTAAAATTAGTCTAATTTCCAACCGGCTGAAAAAGTCCAAGGGCAATGATGACCCGCGTGAAACTGCCAATGCAAGACCAACAAAGATCTTTCACTGACCAACTCAGATTTAGCACTATTGGCAGTCTGGAGAGCAGAGCACCGGAAGAACAACAGTCTGAAGTCATGATGGGCGATCTTCCTGCTGATCAGCAGCTCGGTGGCTTTAGCAAGACGTTTGTTGCTTCTCCCGACGTCTTTGAAAGTAATCAAAGTTAAACATTGATTTATGTATTATTATTGATATCATCCTCACAAGTGATATCAAGTCGTGTTAAGTCGTGTTGGAATTCGCCTGCCCCCTTGTGTGTAACTCACCGAGATGAACGACTTTTGTATGTACACTGCATCAGCCACGCCCAACAGGAAGTGAGGTATTTGGGATTTTGTGTGTGTGTTTTGTGTGACACATGCAGGATTCCAACAGCCAATCAGATTGCAGGATTCCAATAGATCCCAAAGGCCAATCAGAATGCTTGATTTTGGCAGCCACTCAGAATGCAGGATTCCAGCAGACAATCAGAATGCAGGATTTCCGCCAGCCAATTAGAATGCAGGATTCCAACAATAGTTCCCCCCTCCCCCCAGTAGGTATGAATGGCATTTTTCAGGATAACTACCGTTGCACTGCAGATCACAAAATGCATGTAATGAACTGGTCACTATAAGGTAGCGCCACCTACAGCGGTGCTTTGCCGGTGCTATGCCCGAAAATAGTTCCAAATCTAAATTGGTCTAGTAAATCCCTTCGTGTTAATTTGCATTGATATTTGTACTCGATGTGAATGTACAGGTTACGAGAAATAATTATAAAAAATCTTGAGTTATTTGATTCACTTTTGCAACGACATGCTAGCTGGAATCGCCGGATTACAGCGACTAAGCTAAAGCTAACCGGGCCGTTTCTAGATTAGGAGGCTGGGTCGGCTATAAAACACTTTGGCTCACTCATCCAACTCTAGGGACTGCGGGGAGTGACCCAATTTCACCTAGGGGTGGCGTATTCCTTTAACACCATCAGTGTCATATGTCACATCCAACAGGAAGTAAGTGCTTCCAGTTTATAAAACTAGCAAAATAAATTGCCGCACACCCATCAGCACATCCAAGCTCCTTTGTGAAGATGAGAAAAGCTTACAGAAGGACAACCATCAGTATAGCACTCCACCAATCAAGCCTTTATGGTGGAGTGGCCAGACGGAAGCCATTTTTTGCCGGCAGTTTGTCAAAAATCACCGGAATGGCTCTCAGACCGGATGAGAAGTAAAATCCTCTGGTCTGATGAAACAAAGATTGAACTATGTAACTTGTAGCCTACTTTCCTTTGTTAAACGGTGCTGGAAAGCGTGTCCCTGTCATCATTGCTCTCGTCTCGTTGACTGGTTGTAATCTCACCCGAAGTTGCTGCACCTTCCAATAACGTTGTCTGAGCTGTTAGATCTATAGAACATCTACTTCCGTGGATAACATGGGCTGATACTACATAGGCCAGTCATTACTTTTATAATCATGGGGCAACGCTTTGGGCGAACTCGATGTAAGGTAATTCACAAACGAAACAGCGCTGAGACTCTACACAGCACAGCTCAGAGTCTCAAAAAGTCTCCAAGAACGCCAGAAAAAGTAGCTAGATTTGTCGCTAGTCGCTTTTTACAATAAAAGTCGCTTGGGGGTCCGAAATCTCGCTAAATATGGCGACAAAGTTGCTAAGTTGGAAACACTGCCTGTATATTGAGTGTGGCTTAACGATGTCAAATGAAGCACTGAAACCTTCAAAACTGAAGCGCCATCAGGAGACAAGACACCCAACTTTGGCTGGTAAGCCAGTTAACTACTTCAAAAGGGGAGTGTCCCTATGTTTCCACAGCCCTATGTTCCCACAGCCTAACCCTAACACTAAGCCTAACCCTAACCCTAACACTAAATTCTTAGAAATGTGGGAACATAGGGCTGTGGGAACATAGGGCTGACCCCCTTCAAAAGAAAAGGAAACGGACTTCAGCTACAGAAAAAATCTAGCAAATTAATCTTTTTTAATGTGCCCCGGCCTGTTACAAGTATGTCTTGGTCGAAGGCAAAAACCCCCGGTGTACATCATGGCACAGAATTTAATTGCTTTCTCAATTTTACCCAATGGTTTATTTATCCAGTCTTGTTGTTTAAAGTAGAAATCTGGCAAGTTTTCACATAGAACTCCATTTTTCAAGGTCACGAGTACTGTTGGTACGGGAAAAAAAAGAAACAGTAGTCGGTTTTACCTAGCTCAAGCTACTACAGCCAGCAGCTAACGTAGCCGGGCAGCGCTACACTCTGGGGGCATGTCTCTGAGCTCCCATGTACATGCCCCCAGAGTGTAGCACTGTAGCTGCCCGGCTGCGGCCAGATCGGTCCCAGTGTTCTTTACTATCTACTGTATGTCAGGGTACAAAACGCTATATGCTATTCAGTTGTAAACATCTTTTTGCTATAGCTGGTGCAAGTTCAAAATCTAAGTATTTAGCACCGTTTTGCTACGGTTTTCTGACCGTGTGCCAAGCAGCAAACTAATGTATAGGATAGGAGGTTTTTTCTTGTGTTTTTTGGTAACATTTGTTCAAAATAACGTTGGTAGAGGTTTAAAGCAACTATTGTTGCAAACTTTTCTTCAAAAATCGACTCTAAACATGCTTCAATTACGTTTGTATCGGCAGCCATTTTGCACTGGTTTTAGTAGGTACTTTTGCCCATGAATAGCCTGACGAGCCAGACCCACATTAAAAAGCCATGCCATTTTTTGCCGGCAGTTTGTCAAAAATCACCGGAATGGCTCTCAGACCGGATGAGAAGTAAAATCCTCTGGTCTGGTGAAACAAAGATTGAACTATTTTGCCACAATTTCCAACAGCGTGTGTGGAAGAAACCATGCACTGAGCTGCACTGATGATTGTCATTCTGTAAGGGTTCTCCCATGTCCACAAAGGAACTCTGGATCTCATTCATAGTGACCATTCATAGGGTCCTTTGTTACCTATCTGACCAAGGCCCTTCGTCCCAGATTACTCAGTTTGGCTGAGTGGCCAGATCTAGAAAGACTGTTGGTTGTTTCCAACCAGAGTTTCCGCTTGAAAAATGGTGCCGGTGGTTTCGTTTTCCTGACATTTTGATGATATGCCGGTCAAATACTGTATCCTATTAACGCTTCTTAATTAGTCAAGTTGAGAAAAAAACTGGAGACAGGCTATGTATCTTAAAGAATTACATAATCAGGCCATATAGAATGCAACATGTTCATTAGCCTAACTTAAACATGCTAAGATAGTGCCAATTTAAAGATCTAGGCAGTCTCTATGCGGTTTTCATGGACAGCAAGAATTTGCTTTGTTCGTTGTTTTAAATAGGCTACATTGTTTGTTGCTGCTACTCACGTTATCTCCAGTGGTTCAACAGTTTCATGTAAATGAGCGCTCACACCACTACCCCCTAATGCTATGCCTCTTTATTTGATAACACTAAATTTAGAAATATTTCCCATTCTGGAAAATGTTTAGTTTCAATGATACCATTTGATTGTGCTGCAAATTATCCGCGGACCAGCAATCTCCTCGTTGAGGAGGCCCTAACCCTGCAGATCATAGACAGAGAAAGCATGCTCTGGAAACAGAACACAGTTGCATGTACAGTTTAGCCATGGGTCTGTCTACACGGAAGATGACAAGTGTCTTGGTGTGGCCACACCTCCACTTCCAACGCCACTGATTCCGACAGATACGCCTGACACTTCGGCTTTTTCACTGGTGGTGGTGGAGCTGACTGGACATCTGAGGCTTCAGGCGTTACTGATTTACCATCATCCATCGCGTCTGGCCTCTGAAAAAAGCTTTTAAGGCTAGTCTGCCTGGGCCTGGCCATGTTTGAACCGTCTCACTCATTTGTTCGTTGTTTAACAGACGTTTTAAGATGCTTTATTTGAAATGCAGCATATGCGCGTTGTTTAATAACTTTCAAATGGTAGAGCCTGTTCCTTTAAAACATAGCCAAAAAACGTATTCTTGCTTTAGTATAGGCCTACATTTTAGGCTTATTCTCAAATTTAGATTGTGTTAGGGGGATGGGATTATTAGCCAATTTCAATCGGACAATTTGACTGGAGAGATTTAGTCGGACATTTCATTTTTTTTTTCGGCCAATGTCTGGCAATTACCGGACAACGGAAACCCTGTTCTCAACTTTTCCATTTGAGAATGAGGAAGTGCTCTTGGGCACTTTCAATGCTGCAAAAATGTTATTGTATCCTTCCCCAGATCTGTGCTTTCAAACAATCCTATCTCACAGGTCTACAGACAATTCTCTCAACCTTGTGGCTTGGTTTTCACTCTGAGTGACCTTATATATGTGCCTCTCCTAATGTCCAATGAATTCATAGGCACATGGTGGACTCCAATCAGGTTGTAGAAGCATCTCAAGGACCATTGATAGGATGCACCAGAGCTCAATTGTAAGTGTCATAACAAGGGGTCTGAATACTTCTGTAAATGGTATATTTCAGTCTTTTAATTTTTTTTTACAAACTTACAAAAGACTCCAAACACCTGGTTTGTGGAGTATTGGAGGATTATGTGTAGAGTGAATCCATTTTAAGATGAGTCTGAAACATAGCAAAATGTGTAAAACTTGAAAGGGTCTGAAAACTTTCCGGTTGTTCTGTATCTATTTGTATCTATTGTACTGTATCTATTTTGGAATTTATGACGTTTTGTTTTCATTTTAAAAATAGATCATAAACTCCATGGTAGTTGACTGCCTCTTGGAGTAGTGAGGAAAACCCTTTTTTTTATCTTTCACACTTTCTTGCCTTGCATTTACTGAGGAAAAGTCAATCACCATTTAATGGCTACAGTGAATTTCACATCTCCTGGTGGGTGGTATTTGGGCATTGAAGTTGAAGAGTCTCCATCAGTGGAATTACGCTTTTGCACATCTCCACCTGTCCGGGCGTCTCTGACAGCGAGCCATTTTATCTGCGGAGCATCCGTTTCCCCCCAGGGAAATCTGCCTAGGTGGTCTTAACCTCTAGCGGGGCTTAGCTGCAGGAGTGAGCGTCAGAGAGCTGGGAGGAATGGGCCCCGCGTGGCAGGCTTTATTCCTGGCTGTATGCCTGCCCACACTCCTCCCGCTCCCCTCTCCCTGGATTTTAAGCGAACTCCAAGGAGTAATTAATAACGGCCATGCCAGATTTAAGCGTAGCCAGCATTTAGTCGATGGAAATAAGATCCCACTGGAGTAAGGTCACGGAACGCAAGAGTGTGAGGCACTGCGATGGGGATTCATTGATCGACCCCACCTGATCTATCGCATGTGTGTGTGTGTGTGTGTGTGTGTGTGTATGCAGATATGCATGTGAATATTATAAGAATATGAGTATATCCTAGTGTAGCAAATACACTTACTAGTATATTACAGTGTTTCCCACATAATTGAATTCTATTTGTGGTGGTAAGTTTGCAGAATTAACTTGAATGTTAACAGTTTTTAACAAATTAGCGCAGCGTGGTTATGCTAACAGATTTAAGCAAAATTTAGCCTGTTGGCTTCTATGCATTGCAGGACTGTTAATGTTTTCTTTAAACAGGCGTGTAGGTTCTTTTAGAGACAGAGACAAGGAGAGGCTGTACGAAGGTGCACATAGCTCTACTATGAACAAATTCCATCCGATTTAAATAGTACAACATGGAAAATCATTGTGTGGTGGTCAATGTTGATATTGTTGTGGGCCGCCACAAATGAGTCAATGTATGGGAAACACTGTATTAGTATCTTATTCACTACTCCATTATTTGAGTTTTATACGTTTCGTTAATCATAATAGAAACACTTATGTTCTACTCATACAAGTACCATTCGATATGGATGAATTTGGGAAATTACTTTTATTTTTTAAATGCCATCTCCGTAGACAGTAAACAGTAGAATAAACAGTTGAATGTAGCATTATGGCATAATTCCAATGTTGTATTCGACCAGCTCCAGTTTCACAAGGCAAAAAACAGAAAATTGTTACAGCGCAATACAGCTGCACAATGCTGTCAACAAATGTAAATACACAAACTGTTCCTATATATTTTTTCCATTAAGATTTAAGTTTAAAAATAAAGATGAATAGAGGATATTGAATATTAGTCTCTAATACACTATTAAAGACCAGGCTAAATGGAGTGTATGAAATAGGCTGGAAGGGAACAGGCTCTGAATGAGATGATGAGCAGTCATGAAGAAGACTTGATTGACAGAAAAGATTGTTGTGCATTCTGGAGGTGTCTCTGATGAGATCACCCTGCCTGCTTTGCTTGAGCTGGAAAAGGAGAAGGGAAAAAAGCAAGGGAGTGAGAGAGGGAAAGAGCGAGAGGGAGAGACCGGGGGGAATAAACAGAGCGAGATTAAGGCACGTTGCGCCTCGGCACGGCGTCGACCTTGGCTGTGTTTATTTAGAAACCCGCCTCATTTCCTCTCCACTGCTGTAATGTATGGCGCCTCACCTAGCACACATTAGCTTTCCCCGGTGACATGATACATATCGCCCTGAACCACCCTGCCTGCCTGCCTCCCAGCTCACCCAGCCGCGCTACGCCAGCCAGCGCTAATTGGAGTGTACACTTCCAGCCTATCTGACACCTCAGCTACTGCTGTCAGTATCCATATCTGCACTACCTGGGCGCATTCCTTCAGTGCTCCCTCAAACACACCCCACCTGTGATGGAGTGGGGCTCTTTTGGAGGTGTGCCGAGGAGAAGGAATCAGAAAAAGGAAAGAAATGTTATAAATGGTGGACTTTTCTAGAACTATGCGCACAAGCCACCTTCATATTAATGGTATTTCAGTTAAACTGCGATAGATAAAACTTTTCAAAAATACAGTTGCTATGTGCATGGCATCTAAGCTTATATGTATTGGTGTCACATAACCTGGGATAATATTTTTGTCTTTGAAAAGGAATCTGCATGGGATAAAATCCTCAGCTGTAGGTTGTTAGGGCTAGTCGTTATAGTTGTAAATGTATAGTACAGGAAACTACAGTAAAAAGGTTGGGTGGTTGTTTTTGAAAAGGGGATTCTCTTCCTCTATCTGGTCTTAGATGTTTCCCAGTTTATAGAGATGATTTTTGTCACACATTGTCAAAATTACATAACATGCCCATTTTAGATCCGATTTCCCATTTAATGGTTATTTTTTTATTTGGTTGATGTTAATCTGGACTCTGATATTAATGGTGATGAGTGATGTTATGTAATACTTTTGCTTACTTTTTCAATTACTTAGACTAGGGTATTGGAATTGTGGCCAATCTGCTTAGGAATTGACTGACAGTAATTTCAGGACGGACAGGAAAACAGTCATGAGAGTGGTCAGAGGGGCCAGGGAGGTGCCAGGTGCTTCCTTATGATGTTTGACTTCATCACCTCGGCAGGCCAATGGTGTCTTTTGAGGGAGTGCACCACTTTCTGGTTGATGGAGGATGGAGGTGGGAACTGGGGAAGCATTTGTGCTTTCAAGCCAGTATCTGCAAACATCGAGCCACACGGCTCTCATCTGTGCAAGCAGGTGGGCAAGCAGCCTTGGCAAACACTGACACTTTGGAGACACACTGCTAAGCCTGTGCAGCAGATTCCGAATGTGGCCAAGACAGAATGTGTCTCCTTCCTCTTCCCTCACTGATGTCCCTTGGTCCCCTCAGTGCTGAGAGCCATGGAAAAGGTCCTGGCCGATCTGCTTAAATATCAGCCTCCCTAAAAAAAAGAACAATGGCTTTGTTGGGAAAGCATTGCTGCTGAGAATGTAACACAAACAGTCAAATCAGACACTCTTTGGGTTACTAGGTTTATCAGTCCCAGACAGAGAGAGGAAAACAAATGCCCCATCCAGGTATTTGTAAAGGGTTGATTATGGGACGTATCTCACAAACTGAAGCATTGATTGTAAAGCAACAGATATAGAACGAAAAATAAAGTTTGAGTTCCTTGCATACACCACACACTATCTCCCTCTGCCAGAGAAATGTCGATGGAAAGGGCAGTAATACTTTATCGGTCTGTCCTCAAGGAGCGGAGTTCAAATATGCGTCTCTTCTAAAATGTAGAAAACAGATAATCATAAAAAAACATACCATCTCGATTAGGAAAAAGTTCAAAGTGAGGATGTTCAAATGCACACAGGGTGCACATAAAATGTCATAAGTGCTCTACAACCTGCTCCATGCAGCCACCACAAATATTTTGGATCAGTTCACTGTGTGTGTTCACACACACCTACACAGTTACTCAGAGGCATACTCACAAATATATTGCAGAAGTAACTCTGCCACTTCCTGAATTGTTTCATTGGTTCAAAATTAGTAATGAAATACAATTGCTTTTTAATGCTCTCTACTTTGTAGCCTTCCACCATTTGACCTCATCCTTCTCTTTCATGTCATGAGACATGTCTAGTTTGCCACCCTTCTCTTAATATCCACACAGTGGAAACCCAAAATCCATGTAATTACACCCAGTGCACCAGCCTGAACGTCCAGGTTCTTTAGTCTTAAACAGAACTCACACACCCCTCACATACCACTGTCATCACTTCTCCCCTTGCCGTCAGGGTCAGATTCGGGTACCTCATGGTCAGTGAGAATGGGTGTTTTCTATTGGCTTTAGAGTTTGATGGGGGCCTAGTTTGACTCGTCTAACAGATGCGTTGGAGCTGGAGGACAGACAAGCTCCATTTAATCCTCAGCCCTCCGTGGCTAGGCTCAGGTCCCCAGAGTGACCCTCATCAGTAAAGCAGGAATGATGTCGCTTTAATTAATGAGAAAACCAGTATGTTTCTATATTTCTTATCGTTTTCACTTATCGTTGACATTTTTCTTCTGTCTCTTTTGATTTCTTTTCTTTCGAAGATGTAGGATCTCATTCACTAAGATGTAAAATCATACTTGCCATGTGAATGGAAGGAAATGTTGTTGAGAAGTGTTGATGAATCTGACACATTCCAAATCTGTCAGTTATCTCCATAATGTTTCCATGTAAGGCAAAATGCACATCTCGACTAGAGGGATGCAGTCAAGTTTGAACAATGAGTTAGTGCAGTAACTCCCTGTTAAAACTATGGCAATCTGACAAAAACATGAAAGTACTGAAAGAAAAAAATATTCTGGCAAATAAGATTTGGTTGTATACACATTTTTATTATATTTTTTCTCCAACACCAACACTTTTTGATGCAGAACTTTTTGATGCATGTTTTTATGAACTGTATAACTTTCATATCATCTTCAAATGAAGTTTGATGGAATATATGGTCATGTGAACGACAGATAAACATACCTGTCAGTCCTGTCTAGGCTATGCACGATGTAGATCTGTGGTTAAGATCAGAATACCACACGCAAATTTAAATAAAGCCTTTATAGTGCCACATTGGCAACAATAGTCAAAAGTCACCAGTTAATATGTCACAAGCTTTTTATCCATGTCAGCTGGGCTGCTAGTGGTGTGTTGGCAAGGTTCTACATGCTTTTAGATAGGTAGCCTGCTAGTTTTAGACTAAACATATACCATATTACAATTATGTATCTTCAAGCAATAATATATGGGAGGCCGTGTTATACTGCAGAAATACCAAGGACAGGACAAGGACTGATATGAATGGCCAGCTGAAGTATATTTGTGATTAGCTTTGATATGTGTTTTGCTTTTGTTTTACGTCCCAATGCATTATGAAACATCCACAATTTAACCCAAACCCCAATTGAAACAGTTAAACTTTAAGACCTAGAACTGTTGGTTATCAGTTCCATTTTTCAACCCACAACAGCCAGTTTTTAGTTCCAATGACATTTTACCTGTTATCTTTGCAAAGATGTATCAGATTCTAAGCTTGACGAAGACTGCCGTTCAGTCTGCTTCAGAGAGCCGGAATGCAACTGATGAATTTTGTACAGTGACTCTGGAGTATGGAGCAGTGAATTATTGTGAACAGAACTCTAGAGAATAGAGCATTACAATAGAGAATTGAAATGTGCTGTGTTATAATTGCTCATCACCTATTCTCAGAGTGGCCTCACAATAGCACAATTTTGTGGTCACCATGATGGTTGTCATGAAGGCGTGTGACCCCCCTACTCACACAGAGGAAATGTATGTATGAATAAAAACATGGCGACATGCCACAAGGGGTTGTGGTAACAAGCCTTCATGGGGGGAGGAGGGGGGGGCAGCCCTGGAGCAGCGGGGTGTCAGTCAGTCTGTGGTGGGGAGAGATGGAGGGAGATGAGAGGAGGAGAAAAGGAAGGGGGGAAAGACAGAGAATGAACCGTCACGGACGCTGATATACGGAGCCCAGGCCATAAAACAAACATGGGGGAAGACTGGAGTGGGTTGGGGGAGGGGAGCGAGCTGAGACCTGGGGGCTTTAGCACCGTGATATAATGAGAAGCGCTCTCTCTCTCTCCGTCTCTCTCTCCCTCTCTCTCACCCTCTTCTTTTTTTCCTTTCCTTTCTGTTTTTTTCTACTGCGCGGAGGAGCAGGAATTAATTGCGGAGACGATGATGGCGCGGCTCAGGAGCGGGTCATTACAGCTCGGCTCCTGCGTGAGCGCCACTGGGCGCAGCAGGGAATGCCATCAACGCACCACCTCACCCCCACCCCCACCTCCACCCCCCTCCGCTGCAGACGGCCCTGCTGCTGCTGCTGCTGCTGCTGCCAGGCAGCCCCTCTCTCTGTGCCAGCCGGACAGGGGACGCTCTCTCTGCTTTTCAATTATCATATGACGATTGCACTTGCACTCCTCTCGCTCATCACCAACGCCATCCCACAACCCCCAAAGCGATTACAAGCGTGAGTCCCACTCACAATAAGTGAGCACAGACGTGCCAAATCTCCAGATAGACCTTGGATTATGGAACAGCCCTTATTAAAGGCAAGGCAAGGCAAGAGAAGGTAAGAGGTGGCTGTGAGCCGGCTGGACCTGTGGCTTGGCTGCAGCCTGAGTTATTGGCCTCCTGTGCCGCAGGTCTTGCTGGGTGATTTGTGGGGTCTGACTCCCACTGGACTCATTGGGTGATCCTACATTCATTATGGAATTCATACTTTGGGTGCCTGAAGTGAAATGAACTTGACAGGGTTTTTTTTAGATTTTTTAGATTTCCTGTGTTTATCCACTGATGGGTTTGCAGAACTGTAATTAAAACACTCATTGACATTTATTTGAATTCAATTCAATAATTAACATGTTACAGTCTCTTTGCAAAGATTCTCATGTGTGACTTAGAATGTTGTTGGATGTGTATATCTGACAGAAATACCGTTATATTCAAATATCTCTTTTTTTTTCAGCTCTGTGCTGCTACAGCTGCATTTTCTTTGTGTTTGGACTCCTTGGCTCTTCCAGAGATCCTTCTCACCATGCTGGATTTAATCCATTGGTCACATTGCCCTCTAGTGGTTAAATGTATACATCTCACACACAATTCATGAATGAAAGCACTTGACAATGTCCATTAGTTTTGTTTTACAGCTCTAAGTTGGGTTTTAAATCAGAGCAAGCAATGACAAATATTTTTCAAATAATTATTGATTGACTACTGAAACACTACAGAATAGTTTCTCAGGAAACCAGAGCTAAAGAGTGACAGTTAGTCAGTTATGAGATACAGTGCGTCACCTGACAAATAGGTTAACATTGAAGCATGGTTTTATCTCTAACCCTGGTGTTGACAAGACAGTAGGGTGCACAGATTCATATGCAAAGAAGCCAGAGTGTTAAATGACCAGAGCTTTAATTAGTAATTAAGCTTCCTGCTTGTCCGATCAACACACCTGCCCTATCTGTGGTAAATGTAATTAAAATTTAATTGGGACCTCGGCAAGGCAAGTTTATTTATGTGCCACAATTCACACATATTGGTAATTCAATGTGCTTTACAAATGAGCAGATAAAAGATTAAAAAAAAAATCAGTTAACAAAAAGCATCTGAGAACAGATTCCTTTTAAGTCTGGATTTAAAACAGTTAGAGCACATTTGATGTCATCAGGAAGATGGTTTCAGAACTCTGTAGCATTGCAGCTGTAAATACCCAGTAAGGACCATAACAGACATATGGGCATTCTCTCCATCTGGTTTATATCGCTTATTTATTTATTTATTTATTTATTTATTTATGTATTTATTTATTTGATATTATTCTATCGGCCTCATAGCATCCATTTCTACCAGTGTCCAGAAGCCAAGTGGCGTTTATGGCCATTGAAACGAATGAAATGGTGAGTATAAAAAATGAAAGCAGCAGACCCACCTCTTTGATGGGGAGTTTAATGACCCCGTTCAGTGCTTTTCCTTCCTGGGACTCTGCCAATTAAAGTCCTAATGAGACTGGTGCTGTTAGCCGTGGGGAGGCAGGAACCCGGCACATTTGCACATGAAATCACTTAGGGACGTCTTGCTGAATGAAATATCATTAAGCTCTGCATGAGTGCCGTCTACAGACACGCTAACTTAGTAACAAGCAGAGCTGACCACTGGACGACGGAAGCAGGTGGGAAAAAAACTTTTCTCTCAGATGCTGTCAGATTTGTTGTGGGCTCAAATGACATACAGACTGTTTTGGAGTGTTTGTAGAAAATCCATATCCTTTATGTGGACAGTTTTCTTTTATTGTAATGGCAGTTCAACATGCTTCTGAAGGAACAGAAATACATTGGTATTGTTGTATAAGACGCATGGTATGATGGAAAATGTTAGTTATTGCGATGTGTATGCAGAGTGGGAGGAAGAGGAGGAGGGGACACTTCTGTTAATGTAAATATTTATGTTTAAATATTTGCCAGCCCCACATTCTGCCTTCAAGCACACACCCATATGAAATTGATTTCTGGACCATCTGGTGCCTATGAGCATTCAGCTACACACACAAACACTCATGGTACATATACTATGTGGACAGACACAGAGGAAGGTCATAGCCAAGGACACATCTCTGAGAGAGAGAGAGAGAGAGAGAGAGAGCAGTCCAGGTGTCACAGTTTTTTACCACCAGTACAAGCACATGATCGTGTTGGAGCCACAATGTCTGCATTTTAGTCATTGTGCATTTCAGTCATCACACTCATCAGCCAATTCTAAATCACTGCCTGAGATAAGATCCAACATAAATTTATATATACTAGGGCTGTCAATCGATTAAAATTAATCTAATTAACATACTCTGTGATTAATTAATCTAAATTAATCGGATATATATTATTTTTGCTGTGAAAGGATTTGAAATATTTAAATTCAAATGAATCATTGAATAATCAGCATTAGTGACATTAAAGTTCAAAAACTCTTTTATTATTATTTTCACTGTTCAAATAATGGCCATAATAATCTAAGATATGACCTAATATGCTGAGGAAATAAATTCAACAGTGCTTCGGGAAGTTTTTTTTTCTCACATACAAGGCATTTCAGGCCACAGATATAACCTAGGGGACACAATGAAAATAAATTAACACTCCCTTCAATGTCGACACTTATTTCTTTGCATTGATGTGCGACTATAGAGTTGATGAACTCCGGTGATATGCAAATTCCTTGCTGCAGACATTGCAGAGGACTTTATTTTCAACACTTTATTTTTATCAACATCATCAGGCCATTTTATAAAAGTAAATGTTCCAATCAATGATCCAGGCAGCACGTTTTCTTCTCTCTCCTTCATTTTACAGTCTAATTTTTACTGACTAGAATGGCTCGGGGTCAAAGGTCATACGGAATCGATAAATCTGCACTAATTTTTTTAATCAGTTATTTTTCTCAAATTAATTAATCGAAATTAATCAGTTATTTTGACAGCCCTAATATATACTGTAAATAGACAATTGTCTGTGCATCCATTTACTGCATTTAAGATTGATGTTGTCTGACATTTATTTTGCATTTTTGTCATTTGTATGTTTACGTATTTTTTGCCTGGCACTCTGTCACTACTTTTATACTGGCATGATGAAATCAGAAACAGGTTCTGCCTTAAAGAGGAACACCAGTATTTCAAAACCTTGGCCCTATGCCAGTGTTTCTCAAACTTTTTCAGACCAAGGACCACTTAACCAATATAAAAAAACTCACGGACCACCTAGCTAAAAAAAAAAAAAAAAAAAAACAGTAGACCCACTTCAACAGTATATTACACAATAGGCCTACTCACTAAACCACCTTGCTTATTGTATTTGCACTTTGCTTGATTTAAACTGGCATAGCTTACATAGGCAGTGTTGCAGAACTGTTTGGATTTACATACAAGTTGGGATAGCTTATGGACCACCATTGGTCCCCGGTGCTGGACCACACTTTGAGAAACACTGCATATATTTTTAGGTAACTGGTGCAGTTTCAGGCTAGCATGCTAGTACCGGTGATGACTAAGTGGATGCAGTCCTGTGGGGCATGTCATCAAATATTGCAGAATAAGTTCAATGGCATTGCCAGTGTCTGCCAACATGGACATGATTCCTATGGATATGTGTCTGTTTATCTCAGCAAATGTACAATGCATTTGATCATGTACATGTTATTTGCATTTAGTGGCTTTCTCTTGACATGTCCAACCTTATTAGCATACTTAACTGCATCGATTCCCATAATTTTGTCCCTACTAAAAATCTGTATAAAACATCTAAAAATACGGCCTTGGTTGGAAAATACCAGATTTTCTCTTTTACACCTGAATCAGCTTTGCCTGTTTGTGTTGTTTGTGCTGCTGTTTTAGGCTGAAGTTAGACAGATACTTTGCTTCAATTTCAAATTCTCAATTCAGAGTTGGTCTGGACGAATTATATTTTCAGGGGTCATAACCATAGTGAAATTAAACCTAAATTGGGACGTTAAACTTTTGCCTAATCATTTCCAGAAGTACAACAAACAAATTGTTCTTGTAAATTAAGGTTTTCAATACAGTTGTTTCCTCAAATTCAAAGAAAATACATATATCTGTGTCATCTAATACTGACAATACTGCAGCCAAAAAAGCGGTGCCAACCGTCCTCCATCCTCCTCATCTGTCTGTCATCGTATAAAGCACACCCATGCTGAATGAGCGATTGCCTGGGATTCCGTACTCTGGAAATCACTGGCAATGGGAATTTGCCAAAGCAAATTCAAACGTGTTCTTGGATCAGGCTAAGAATTTCCACTCACCAGAAACAAAACCATTTCTATCTTTAGCCAAGAATTTGCTCAACTGCGAGCCAGCAAGTAATTTTGTCTCAGAATGTCTCAGAATTGGGAGGAAATAGCTTAGCTATTTTACACTGGACCTGAAGGTGACCATAAGGACAACATGTCTTTATGCAGTATGTATGCATCTGTGTTTTGAGGGGGCATGTATGTGTGTAGCAGGTGAGGAGATGACTTCATGTCAGTGTTATCCAAAGGCCCAGCTCAGCTGCTGCCATCCAAGAGATAAGCAGTGGGGAGACAGCTGCAGTCACCGCCAGCCGCTCCACAGCCTGTTGCAACACACACACACACACACACACACACACACACACGGGCAGCACCACTGTACCTCAGCACACAGACAGAGAGAGGGTCAGTGACAGGGGAAGGCATTTGAAAGATTACCTTAACCAATACAGTGCATTTAATTTCTCAGTGATGCTGTCATAACTAATGACAAAGTTAATAGCATTTAAAATGATAATTAGCCTACATGAAAACTGTCATTTTCAGTGCCACAATAACATTTGAATTGAATCACACTTGAAATGTGTAACTAATCATAAGTTCCAAATCTTTCAGTGCAATGGATAATAGTGAATGCCTATGAATCATAATCCACTTTATTTCAGTCACTTTAGATATTGTTTGCATGCTGATGGTATTGTTATTAAACACATTTAAGCCATACTCAGCTACCATGTTATAAATACAATATAAATGGGTGTAGACAATGAGGACTATAGTGAGTGCAGTGTATGTGAAGACTGCAAAAACATTAGGTTGAACTGAGAATATAGATTGACATAGAAAAATGATCCCTTCTTGCTCTTACAGATCACTCAGCTTTGAAGAGGGCATCGCAGCAGCGCCTTGTTTAAAGAACAGGTGCCTAAAATAATCTGTGCCGTCCCTCTTAGACGCTCCTCCAGGTTAGCGGGAGTTTTAGAGTTCGGTTTGTGGGGAGAAAGTACCAGTCAGAGGCAGATCAGACTGGGAAGGGTCCCCTTCATGTGTGTGGCACAGAGACCCTCGTGGGGAGCAGGGATTAACGCACACAGATGTCGCGTGCCAGCTGGCTACACACAGGGGCCTCACAATCTCCCCCTCAGAGCCCCACTGCCCTCCGCACACACACCAGCATAGAGCGCTCCGTGCCCAGTGAGCTCATGCTGACATGTGACAAACAATTGGGGAATTCTCTCTGCCACACAGGTGGTCCAGGAGTCTTCAACGCTCCACTTTTTGGATACATGAATTTGAAATGAAATATTATATATATAACACACACACACATACACACTACCGGTCACTTAATTGTCAAATGGTTCTCCAATGTTTTCTCAGTTAGCCTTTTAAAATGATATCATATTAGTAAACAGAATGTGCCTTTTATGTGGAACATTGGAAGAATGGTTGCTGATAATTGATATTGGGCAATGTAGATATTGCATTAAAGATCAGCCATTTCTTTCTACAACAGTCGAGAGTCCTTTTGCAATTATATATATACTTCTGGTGAAAAGTTTGGGGTCACTTAGAAACATGTATATATATACTAACTAATATAACCAAATGCCAAAGAGCATTTTAAGCATTCATTTGTCTTTCACATAGGGCTATTTTTAAAAAATATAGCCCACGTTCATTTTAGGTTATAAATCCTGAGATTCACAAGTGGATTTACCAGTTTGCTGGTGGTGCTGGAGGTCTTTGTTCCACCAGTGGGGGGCATAATTTCCTCCTTGTTCAGAAGTCACATAAGAATTTTAAAACAATGGGGCTTTCTCCCTCTCTGTGTCCTGTGTCCTAAGACACAAGATGTCTCCTGAAGAGCAGCGGTATTATGCTGTGGTTTTATGACCAGATGGCACCAGAAAAGCCTCACTTTTGCAGCCAGGTTAATTAGTCTGCCCAGAGAGCTGGGATCTGCTGACCTTAGAATATGTGTAGAACCCAGGTGTGACCCACGGAACAATAGAAACCTGAGCTCAAGGCTCCAGCCTCCCTCTCTGTCAGCTGGAAGTAGTTTCTATTCAGCTGCTGGCCAATGACCAAAGCAGAGAAAGCATGTTTACTCATTAATGCAGCTTGTATCTAAGATGATAAAACTTCAATTCCATTCAATCCATTTAATTAGCACTGTGTTGCACATTTCCTCTTTGTACTGTTGGATGATGTTTAAAAGAACCATATGTAAGATTGTGGCCAAAACTGGTAGATAGGTGGAGGGTGACGCATCAGGCCAATGACATGACAAAACACAACATCAACATCAGTTGAGGGCTGCAACTTCACTTGACTAAATGACAATATTCACTTCACTAAATGACAATATCCTGGTCGGACTACTGTTGTCAGTGATATAAGTATTTGAAATGAACATGATTTCTTAATGTCTAGTGACATTTCAGGGCCATTTTATGATTAATTGAAATGCATTTCTTACATACGGTTCCTTTAAGTAGATGATGCGTTGATGATGTACACATTTGTGTGACACTCATGGCCAGAGCTGAGTAACTGAGCTGCTCTGAAGTGGCTAATCCTTAGGCATATGTGGATGGAGGGCTGGACAGGCTGGAGGCCAGGTTCCTGGAGCAGCATGGTATCCCAATGGGAAGCATAGACCCTGGGGATCATGCAGGGACCCATTCTCTGGGGGGGGGGGGACTCCACCAGGCCAGGAGAGAGGTGAGGGAATAATAGGCATGCAGTCATCTCACTCCCACTCCCCCCGAGGACTGAATAGAGTCCCATAAAACCCAGCATCTCACCAGAGGAGCTGACCACAGGCACCTGCACACTGAGTGCGGGAACCACAACCTACTGCTGCTCCCCCAAGCACTTACCAATAGCTCACGCATGCACGCACGCACGCACGCACGCACACACACACGCACACACACACCCTTTCTTTCTAGCAGGGAGGTCGCCATGGGAACTGGGGTTGTCCTCTTTGAGCATTGTCCAATCAGTGTTGTGCCTAGAGGAGCACCTCTGTGAATGATTATTCACCGAGAGACAGAACACTGTGCACAGCTTTAGAGCAGAGGCCAGGGGAATGTCATATGGCCGGTGAATCTTCAAAAAGAAAAACCTGACTGAATGTATCTCTGCTCAAATCTATAAGATAGATAGATAGATAGATAGATAGATAGATACTTTATTGATCCCCAGGGGAAATTCAAGACAAATAGGAATTTTTGTTGAAGAGGATTTGAGTGGGATTCTTAGCGATGCTCCTTGTTTTGGTCTTGGTGGCTCCAGCACCAATGTTGTTTGCCCCCCTGCTAGTCCCCACGGTCCCCACAGTCACCCCTGCAACCCCCTCCCCAACCCCCTGCTGTGACTTAAGCAATTAGGCTATGCAGGCCTTGCACTAACGACTCTCCCTTGTCTTTTAAGATAAGCACAGGAGGGGGCATTCTGGAGGTGACATCTTGTTAGAGAGGAGCTTGCGGTCACTTGCGTATTGGCACGGGAGGTGTGCTGTGATGGTGTGGAAGTGTGTGTTTTTGAGAGGGGGGTGTCTTGAGAGGTAAGGCTGTGGGTGTGTGGGTGTGTGTGTGTGTGGTTGCGTAAACATGTCAGATGTGGTGTCAACTGTCACTGATGGGCTGTGAAAATTGTCAGCTCTGGGGACAGTGTGTGAAGCACTTGGGTCCCTCTACACTGTATGTGACAGTGGCTGTGTGGAGCCAAGGCACATGATCAGACCAACCCACTGCACATATGGCCACCTTTTTGGTAAAATCTTGCAGATTTTGGAAAATGGTGTGGAATCATGCACCTACAATTCATGTAATTTGTTTACACTCTGTTTAGTGATTCAGTGTGATAGTTTTGAAAAACAGCATGGAATCTCAAGTCACCGATCAAGGTATATGATCGGGGATACAAGACATCTAGGCTGCACAACAGGTAGCCGTGCAGTGTGTTCCAGCATTTGCGGCTGACCAGCTGATCATCTTAGGTCAGTGTTTTCTAGTGTTACTGATCCACAGCTGATGTCTCAGACTCAGTGAAGTGTGAGGTTTGTTAGTTTGCCCGAGCAGTGGTCTAACTGCAGCCAAGGCCTCTAGGCCTTGTCCATGTCCCCTCCACTTCAACAGAGTAAAAAAGAGTTAATTGTTCATTTTAATCTCCCTCTAATGCACTAACATCTAGACGAAGTGTGAATTCACTCAAGTGACAAGTGTGTCCATATCTTGATTGCCCCCTAGTAATTTAGGGTGAAGCCCTCCCTCCTTTCTCACTGCTGAGGTCAGGGTTGCTCACCCCTGAAAGCTGATGGAACTGGCAGCAGAGACCGGAATGACAAAAGAAACGGTCTGCCGTACCTGACACCTCTGAATCATTGGTCATTACTCGTCCATAGTGAGCACAGCAAGAGTCTTACTGGTTCACTAATCACACTATGCAAGCAGATGGGCACCTGCTCTGAGCAGGGTTCTGCTCAAGGGGAGTCAGGGCTTGGGCTCACTGAAGCACTTTGAGATGTTGCCTATTGTTAATAGCAAAAATTAAAAAAATAAAAATTGAACTGAAGGACCATGACTGAGAATAAAATGAAGTGTAACACAGACAAGACAAAGGGATGGGGTAAGAAACCAAGTGTAAACTTGTTTGAATTATAGTTTCAGCATTCTTGTAGTGTTGAAAATGCTGTATATGTTGTCTTCCATTCACCTAGTATTTGAGCCATCAGCATCAAACACTACCATAAGCTTTACCCAAGGATTCAGCGCCACACAGATGTGTCTACAATTTCTCCCCTGAAAACAGCCCTGAAAGCAGTACTACTAATGGCAGTATGCTAAAAGGCTCACTAATTCCTACAGAGAAAAATGACATTGCATAATGCAGAAAAGAAAAATGATAATTATAAATTACATTCAGTTATATGAAAGTAGTTAGTTATACAGTCAGACAGTTAGCTGACGACATACATTGTCTTCATTGAATCATATCCTGCCATGGGCTGTTCTCAAAAGTGTACTCAAATGATATGTCCAACCATCCCAGGACAGAGGAAGCAAGAGGAGGAACTGCACTCCTGCTCTGGATATTCCCCAATACCTAATGGCCATCTCCTCTTATCAGCTGGAGCATTTGGTGTCATTTCACAATGATGAATGGTGTTACAGATTATGTTAACGTCACAAGAAACTTTGTTTCAGATGTTCACTCCAACACACTTCCACTTCCCGTTTCAGAGTTGTCCGTGGCCCATTGCCGTACATTTGTCAAAAAAGACAAATGAGGGCATTTCAAGAATGTTTCATTTTGAGCCTTTTGAAAACAAACGTCTTACCCTGACTATCCTCATCACATGTTTGTTGTGAAATGGATAATCCATGATCCTACACAGCCCCACAATATAGGCTACCAACCCCACATACATTCTATTAATACTCTATTACAGCTATGTATCTCACATGTATTCTATTAATGCTTTATTACACTTATGTATTTCACATATATGTAATCTGCAATATGTTTGTATACATGGGCTTGTAAATGGATGGCAAATTTGCCCATCTATATGAGATTCCTTATCTGGGCCTGGACCCAGGGCTGGCCTAGAGGACTATCTGTTCTTTTGAAAAAACACTTTCTATTTTTTGGAGTTGGTATGCAGCTCTACTGCTTCTAGCTTTTGTTGTGCTATATAAAGAAAATCCTTACTTCAGGTAGAACTTGGCAGGAATGATGACAGTTTCCTGTCTCTTTCATACAGCTCATCTGGGTTGTGACTGGACAATGTAGTAGAATGTGGGCAGCAGGGTATTGTATAAGTTATCTTATTGAGTCTTTGTACATATAAACGCCAATAGGGGCCAATGTCCAGAGTTGAGTTCAACGGAGATAGTTATGAGATACAGGCTTGGGAGCCTGTCTTTTGTCTTTTGTTCACTAACCCTGTTGTGTGATATAACTAACAGGTTAGTATGACTACTACTACTATCTACTATCTGTGTACCCACAATTTTGATCTTTGTGAAATCTTAGCATAGAGCAGAACACACAATGATAGTGCTAGCTAAAATGAATAGGGCTTAAGATTCACATTCAGTCTTTTGTATGACCTGTCTCTTTTCCCAGTAGTCTTGGTAGAACTACTGACTAAACCAGCCCCCCCCCCTCCCACCTTTTCACCCTTGCACCCTTTCACCCGCCCTCTTCTCTGCCCCTCCTCCGCTGTGTGTAAAAACAAATCTCCTTTTCTGCTCCCAGCCTGAAACTATTGAGTCAACAAATGTCATTGCAGCTTGACTTGGAAGGCAGGCAGGGCAACCAAGCAGTTTAGTAGACATAGCAGGCCATCAGGAAAGGGGTGGGGTCTCCTTTTAAACTGGAGAAGAGCCAAAGGCAGATTATTTTCAGACAAGAGCCACCTGTTTAAATGTGCATAGGACAGAAAAGTGTTTCCCTCTCTTTACCAGAGGGAAAGACTGCTAGCTTTCACATTGGCAGCACCATTTAAAAATGATGCAAGGAGCTGCAGCAGCTGGAATAATAGTGATAGATTAAACGTTGTGTTGTTGTTTATCTGTTTTAATTCATTTTAATTTCAATCTTCAATTTCAATTCCATTTCAATTTTTCACTTTTGTCTGATGGAGTTTTCAAAGCTCTGTTGTTTCAGAACATTAATACACTACCATAACAAGCAAATAAATGTAGCTTACTTTTTTCTATATGGTCTTGGAAGGAAGAGCACTTAATACAGCACATCACATGGTGTTGGCAGCCATTTTAGATGATGCAAGAAATGCTGTTTTACATTTATATTAAGATTGGCTGTGTGATAGTGGGCTTTTATTGTTTTAATGATGTAATAACATTATTTTTGTTCTTTTGGAGTTTGAGTGTTGTCACCTAAACAAACCGTTAGAACCAGCTTCCTTAGATTGACTGTGTAGTTCATCTTGATGATTTAGAGTAGGCTATATTTCACAAAAAATGCATAACCACTGGCAGCAATGTTGGTTCTGTGCATGCTGCACATCTAGCAGCCAGTATAACATTTCGTTTCAAAATCAAACCTCATCCTTGACAACTTGCATCCTGATGCGTGCCGCATGTAAAAATGCCTCAGTCACACACACACAACTCTGTCTTCTCCACTCAACTGGTTCACACTGCTGAATTAGTCTTTTTAACCCCCCCACCCTCCTTCACCTCTCCACCACCAGCCCGCTCGCTGAAACCCACGTGGCCAATGTAAACAGGAGGTGGGCCTTGGCAGACACATAAAGAGAAATATGCTGCCTCTGCTGAGCCTTTGAAAGGTTGGAGTGTTGTCTTACCCCTGCTCTAAAATGAGCCTGTGAGCCGAGGCTGGGCCAAAATAAGACTGTGGCTGTGGAAACGAGGGCAGGGCTGCCTCGCGGGGACAAGTGGAGTCTCTCACCCTGCACTCAGAGCAAGAGGCAAAGGCCATGCCAGAGGGGAACTCCCCTGACCAACACCGTTAGAAACAGAATACTGCAAATAGTCGTCAGCGAAAGAGGCAGAAAGAGATAAAAGAAGAAAAAGAAAATAGCACCCTGCCTGTTGCTGAGTCTTAGTATGACTCACTCTTCCTTCCTGTTTCTTGGAGGCGGGTGCTTTTTGTCAGCCTTATAAACCCACAGTTGTGGAGTGTAAGTCTTTTTAATATTTTTTCTTCACAAAGTGAGGACAGCATGGGACTTTAAGGTGAAGTTCTGTTGGATCATGGATTGAGTCCTTAAGATGACTAACATCACTGGATATTTTTAAATCGGTTTTCTTCTTTTCATGGTAACTCTTTCATGCTTCTTCATTTGTTTTGTCTAGTCTTACCCTCCTCCCTTCTGTGGTCTGACTTGTTGGAGCCATATCCTGTGCAGTAATCCACTCCAGGGCTTCGGGCCAGCCTCAGTAGTGTGCACTATTGTGTACGGCTGAAAAAAGGAGGGGGGAGAGAGAAGGAACCCTGGCCCTTTGTGTGGGAAGGACTCAGCAGGAAGGTGATTTTGCGATTACTTCAGCTTGCCAGCAGAGCAGGTTCTCTCAGATCCACATGCACACCACTGTCCAGTCTGCCAGCCACAGCCTCAGCTAGAACTACATATAGTGAGTGTGTGTGTGTAGGTGCTTGTGTATGTGTGTCAACGTGTGTGAGACTGAGTGTGTGTGAGTGTGCGCCAAGTGGCCAACAGCGTCGACGCCGGGCTTCTCCTTCTGATGATGAAGGCAGACGTCAGACTGGCCCATGAATATTGATGTGGAGGATAGTCTGTTTCATAGAAGAACAGGAGGAAGCAAGATGGCTGCCCTTTAGGATTTGTTAAAGAGGAGAGCCAGACGGTTTGCTGGAATTCTACAGAGTGGAGGGACGTAAACTGAGGTGAGAGTTCTTTTCTGTGTTTCTCCTTGTCTTGTCCTTCTTTTCCTCTGGCTTGAGAGTATTTTCAGCTAATGTAGGCTTAGCCCTTGCATGCTAATATCCTCTGTAGCACCGAGAGCTAACATAATAAGGAGGGGATATTAGATAAAGCTTCTCCAACATGGCTGACATTTTTTTCTTTTTTCAGCTAGTAGAAATAGAGAGATATCACAGTGATTTTAATCCTTTACCATGGTCCACTAGACAGTTCTTGGTCTAAGGAATTTTACTGCTATAAAAATGGTGACCTTTGAATAGCTGCTGGTTACCTTTCTTGAGGCTTTATCACCAAATACATCTGCTATTAATGGAACACTCAAGCCCCCAGCTGAAAATGTATCTTATCTCTTAAATGCCTCTTGTCCTTATTTGGATATCTGTGTTAGGAGTGATAAATTGAAGGTGTTTTTGGAAGGGAAACTATTTGTGCTGATTTTTTTTGTTCTTTTTTGGGTGGTGAGATATTTTTGTTACAATTATTTAATGTATCCAAGTTAACTCCATTAGTGTTTTTTAATAACGAATATACAGGTGATGGTTTCCTGCTTATCAGTGACTATGGATGGAATTTTGAGCAAGTGTTCTTTTGGGGGCAGTGGTGCTATAATGGCACTGAGCCTGTAGTGGAGTTGAGCGGGGGATAGTGTAGCTTCTGGCTTTGTGCATCTCGTGAATCAGCTTTCATTGCATTCACTGATGAATGACAAGCAGACACAAAGGCAAGCGTAGTCCAAGGAGAGGGGAGAAAAAAGAGAGAGAATTGTAGTGGTGGAAGACAACAAGGTCAGGAGCTTTAAAGGAAATGAAACCCAATCCCTGAGCACCATTAGCTGAGGAATTGGGAAGGGAATTTGGGAGCTTTTTTTTACAAATAAAAGAGAAATTCTTCTTACCACACATATTTATTATAGACAATGAAAGAATCCAAAATTAGATAGACACAAACAAACGAGATTCAAAAATGTAGTGCTGGAAGATACCTAGAATCCTTACAGTGTTTGAAGAAAATCATCATGTGGTTTAAGAAAAAAATGCTGGCTTTGCATTTTCCACTGTATGTGTATGTTCCACATCCATTCCATGCCTTTAAAGTTCACATTCCATGATCCGTTTCAGGGGTCTGGAGAATATTTGCCTCTCTCTGGTAGTAGGCTCTGGACAAATTCCATACTTAGATGTGTGGGGGAGGGACCAAGTTCTTAACAGAGATTCAAAACTAACAGAAAAGTTAAACAGTCACTGCCAGCAAACTTTCAAAGGTATTTACATTGCTATTTAATGTTAGCATTTGCCCAACTACACTTTTTAGTGCCTAAAGTTGCTGTTGCATCTGCATTTAAGACAGCAAAAAACCAAACCCATATGTATTGGTAAATACAGAGGTTTCTGGGGTGTTTGGCTTTGTGTTACTGCTACTGATGAACTTTACATTTAACTATGGGGTGTGATAACTTTAATAAGAGCAGTAATAAAAGATTTACATTTGTGTGGGCTGGTTCTCACACATCACTCTAAACATGGTAAATTGTTTTTACAACCCCAGCCAAGACCTCTTGAACAAATGAATTGCAAATTAGCTTTCTCTGAAGCATCTGAGTTCACTTACACTAACATTAGGATTAACATCATAATTACCCATTAGAATATGACTGATGAAGGGCTCACCTTCTGCTCATCAGGGTTTGTGTATTTGACATGTGTATTCCCTCCTTGCACTTTCACAGTGGCAGTTTGATGTGCTAAAAAAGCTTACGCCTGCAGGGGGTTACAGCCATGAGTCTCTAACAAGGTGTTGTACACAAACCTCTGAGAGATGGGAGGTACCAATGTTAAGGTTTCTTTAATGAAGGAATCTGGTTAGATGTCAACCCTGCAAAAGCTACATACCCTGTAAAATCTCAATAACAAAAAAACTCAACATTATTGTTGTGTTGTTGTAATAATACATGTTATCCAGCATTTATCCAGCATGTGTTGCAACAAGAGGTTGCTGTTGAATAGGCTATTGACAGATGTGAATTTCCTCACCAAAGGAATACAGTTTAAGACCTAATCCAGCTGTTTGGAGAGCTGATAAAGAAATGGTAACGTTGATTGTTACCTGGTGCCCTCCCTTTAAGCAGAAACATTCCAGCAGAGCTGTGCAATCCACTGAAATGATCACTCTCTCACATGTATCTGGATCTAAAGCTCACTGCATTCATAGCAAAAAGTGAAGCAAAAACAAAGTATGGTCAAGTCACTGTCAAACGGCACTAAAAGCAGTTATTATCATTCACTGGCATTAGTATATGATGAGTCACGTTGCCCAATCCAGAACAAGAGACCAAATTGTGTTAATCCATTAGAGTTTGTGGTTGTATGGTGCTGAGGCTTCCAGCATTCTGTGCTGAGAGCTCACTGTCAGGAGCCTTCTATGTAACAATGGCAGAGTGCTCCACCCAGCCCATGGCATGGCACTGTTTTGATATGGTAAGCATGGTCGGTAACTGCACCGTGTCAACATGGTTCCATACTCAAGCCCAGTGCAAGTGAGTCTGACATCAGGGCTGTTTTGACTGGGAGAGCACCATAGACTTGTCCGGTTTTAGCTCACTTTGTGGAAGACGTGTTGATATTGTATAGATTCTGTGTGGGTACACTGGGTTCAGTAATGCATCATTTTCTGATTGGGTTAAACTTAGAAAGCAAAGATTTACTATTCACAACAAAGCTTAGACTGTTCTCAGATATCTCAGATTACTGACTCTGTCTTTGGGAATAGATTTAAGTCTATGTTTTTAAAGATTATGTTTTATATCTTTGCACAAGCAAGCAGCACCATGTCAAACAATTCACTGAAATATCTGAATTAACAGTGAAGAATTTACTACAGTGGTTGAATCAAATTAAAATACATTGGGTTGCATAATGTATGCACTTAAATCTAACAAGTATTTTGTAGAACAACCCTTCCTAAATTGAAAGAATGTCTAGGCAGACTAATGATTTATTTTACTTTGTGATAATTATTTCTCAAAACATCTTGTGTGGAAAAATGATTTTTCTCTAATACATTGTGCAACAACAAAAATGTGCTGTGCTCAACACCGCTATGTTGCTAGCTTGATATGCTTGATCCATGCATGGAAGTACAACAGATCTGAGGAGACCTCAGTGGGGAGGTTTGCCTAATGGAGGAGAGTTGGATAAATCAATCAGGTAGGCATGGGCAGCTCTCATCAATCAGCACAGCCTGATAAACACAGCATGGAGGAGACTGTGGGGGAGACTCCTCTCTAGTGTGGAGCCTCAAAAGTTCCCTCCACATTCCAGTCGATTCACCAACTATATCTGTTTTTGTAAGAATGTTCCACCACCACAGCATTCAACAACAATGCTGCCTGTTACAATGAGCCAGGCTGACCTTTGACTTCTGACATCAGCTTAGTGCATCATATTTCTAACCAGAGGCCATTCGGATCATGACATGGTGGAACAGGTTTAGAGCAGTTCAAAGAGCTTTAGCGTTTCCTAGTAACCAGCTGCTGGGTCCCTGATTCCAAATAGAGAGATAGGTGGTATTGATCAGCCTGCTGCTGTTGCATTAATCTCTGCAGCAGGCACTGGGGATAGGCTCTGAGGTGCCATTTTATGTGCCTCCCTGTGTCTGTCCTCTCTTGGTTGTCCTAGTTGACTATGTCTCTGAAATTCACTTCCATCTTGTTAATTTTACTACCGTGTTCATTTTGAAACAGCAGCACTCTCACATGTGGGGAAACCACAGACTGGTTTTTAGGCCTTCCTGACTATTTGTGAGTGACATTGCACAATTCCTTTGTCTGATTAAGTAATCTGACAGCTTCCAGTTTATAATTGCTGACACTCCCCCAGTGTAGCCTTAATGATGTCCTCGCTGCGGAATCTAAAGGCAACCCCAGTGCTGGGCGTCTCCTGTTGGAGTGGTTCTTGGCACGCTGGCGTGTGTTGGCGGCGGCGTGTGTGTTGCGGCCAGGGTGGGAGCCCGGAGCCCCAAGCTGGACAGGAGCGTATCAGTGTCAGGGTTTACCTCAGGGGTGAGCCGGCAAGGGCGCCACTCCGAGCTGTCTCCACGTGAGCGAGCGCACATGGCCGCTCTGTTTACAAACACTATCCTAGCATTCTGGCACGCTCGTTGCGTAACCACCTCAGTGAGTAGCATCCCTGAAGCCATCTACCCGCCCGCTCTAGATGTGGGAACACCATCACCATCCTGTCATGGGAAGTGGAGAAGGGGTGGGGTGTGTGTGAGAGAGATTGTGTGCCGAGTTAGGTGGGGGGTGGTGGAGTTGGGAGGTGTGGCGTTGCTGGCCAAGGTATCTAAAATATAGAATGTGTCCACGCCAGGAGCGGTGGCTCATGGAAAGGCCGTCTGTCTGACAGCAGCAGGGTCACCGGTTAGTGGAGGCCCAGACATGGCTGGATAAGGCAGTCTGCAATATGAAAACATTATCCAAGACTGAAATGTTACTTTATTAACTTTGAGTTAAAAAGTTATTGATTGATTGATTATAAGGTGACTTATTTTCTTTTGATTGATAAATGGCAGATCGCACATGTCCTCTATTAACCCGTGATTTGTTCCTTATCAACATTTCCCTCAGACAAAAGTGTTCACTTCCCTTGTGGTCTTCTTCTGGAGGTAGACGTTCTTTTAAAAGGTGTTCATGTGATGTAAATGTGGTTTCCAAAAACTGTGTGGGTACATTACGCTTACCATGTGTGGAAATTCAAAGAAAAGGTTATCTAAACAGAAAACACGAATATCTAACTGGGTCACTTGTCTCACTCAGAAAAATGTATATGAACATTTGGCAGTTAGTATTGTAGATAGATACTCCTATCTCTCAGATATGGTTCTACCGATTTGGCAGTTATTTCTTATACGTATATATTTATGTCAAAATTACTTTTGTGTGTTAGGTTTGAAAGTGAAGGCAGACAGAGGGATATACCACATGTGCATAAGACACTTTGAATGATTTTGCATACATATACTCTCAGTTCATTTCTTGTAGACAAATCATTGTTTCTACAGTTAACATTGATTGTGAGGTGGCTTGGCCAGATCTTACAGTCAAACCTTCAAAAGTCCTTTACTTTACGGTGTATCTTACATAAAGTACAACAAGTTTGAAAGGGAAGCTGAAAGTACCCAATAGTCTTTGGAGGTAATGGGTGAAATGACTAATAAGCTTAGCCTGTGATTCAGAGCAGGGAAACTTCAAACCTATCCTCATCATGCATCAGTCATGTGATCCTCAGCAAGCTCCTCCCACCACCATATGAGAGATGGGACTCTTGACAACTACAGCCAACTAAACACATTCAAATGTTTGCCCTGTCTAAAATGGCTGTCAAACAGACCAGGGAGGGTTGGGAGGGGGAGGGTGGTATTTAGGCCTTCTATTCACACCAACGAGAGTCAGCTGGCTATGAGTGTTATCCAAGACCGTAACCTTACCATAGTCTTTCAGTGACATCACTAGCTAGCTACTTCTGAAGGTCTCAAGCATACGCTCAATATTAGGTTTCCACTCAGGAATGTGAAGCCATGACAGCTGGCTAGTCTGGCTCATCCCCTTCCACTGACAGGTGTGTGTGTATGTGTGTTTGTGTGTGTTTGTTTTTGACAGTGTGCAGATGAACATATTTAGGATAAGGTTTTTTTCAAATGACCTACTTTGATTCTGAATAAGTTGGTGTCAGTGTGGGCGCTAGCATATTCCCTGTGCTAAGATGTTGGAGTGACATGTGGAGTCCTGTCCTGACAGGTTTGCATTCCCTCAGCCCTGTCTATTGATCAAGTAATCTACCTTAATCTACCCACATGACAGCCCTATCCCTACACCTCTTGAAACAGTAGAGTCCAGTATCATTCTCAGCTTTATATTAGAGACATTCAACTTGCTGTTTGTGTTTCAGAAGTTGATTTGGTTGATTAATTCAACTGTGCTCTCCTACTGAATAGCAACAGCACTCACCTACATCATCACATCAAATCACATCACAGCACTTACAGTGATGACTTGTATTTGTTGTTGCTTTTGGCCGGTGTGCCCTTCTCTTGGACGCCCTGACTCATGGTGAGACCATCCTTCACTCTGAGTGATGTGCAAGCCATAGCTTCCATAATAGGAGAAGACTTGCGTCACGTGCCTGCACTCATGGGAGGGGAAAAGACACCATAGCAACAGTCGTTGAGGTCAGGCTGCCTGGAAACCAATGAGAGCAAAGATATTGATACATTCCTTGCCAATATCAGATGCAGAACACATGACTGATTATCTTACCATCTACTGCATTTGAAAGACATCAAAGCTTTCCTAGCTATTCCTGTCACCCTACTCATATGGAATAGAGTTCAATCAGAGAATTAAGACTCTGTTTCAGGGAAGGAATTGCTTGCCATTAAATAGTTGAATCAACTGTATGTTTGCATTTATTTATTGGGGAGCTCTTTAAAACTGGAATCAGATGCAGAAGAGTTGTCTGAAGAGAAGGTTCCCAGCTTGCTGCTGTTTCATGGGTGCAGTGTTTAGATTTCCTCTCATGTGACTGACCCATGTTTACCACCAACTTCCTCTTCCTGTTTAAGTGAACGCTTTTCTGGGCTTGGATTTACACAAACTGAAATCAGACATTTAACCATGTCTTTCTGGACGAAAAAAGGGATCTTTTGGTTCTTACAATTGCAGATACTTAAAATAAAGCTATAAGCAAGTTTTTTATTTTGTCTTTAGTCTTCAAAAATCAGCCATTAGCTCACCATACACACTGAAAAGAGGCCAAAGCATTACCAATTAATTATATAGTATGTGGGATTTCCTCTTGACTATGGCTAACATTATATAATTTCTATAGAATAAAGAAGACATCTGAGAGTAATAATGTTCATATTTTAAATGGGAGCCATATTGATATGAGGTGATTCATTGTGTACAGCTCATGTGTGCTAAGGCTCACTCCAGTCAGCCATACTAGGTTAATGTTTGGAGCAGATGGCTGTGAAGCACTAATAAGGTGGTCGTCATGGCTACCGTGCACCCTGAAAGAAATTAACTTTGCACTGAGCACAGTTCATCAAGTTAGTCAGATATATTGACTGGTTTCCAGACAAAGGAATGGAGAGAGAGGGGAGAAGTGGAGTGTGCATTGTGGGGGTGGGGAATAGCCTTAGTGTCTCATGTGGTGATGTGTCGTGCATGCTTAGAAAGACCACCTCTTAATTAGATCCTCAGTGTGATGAAGGCTTTGCACACAAACATAAGTGCACAGACTGACAGCTGAATCTTTGGCTTCATACAGGCTTTTGGTCAGACTCTGCTATTGTTAGTTGATGGTGGTCTAATCCAAATCCAAACAATCCCCAGAAATGCCTATCTAAACAAGACAAATACAGCTCTGTGACTACTTTTTTCCTTTCTCGTTCTCTCTCACTATCTATTTGTCTGGGTCAACTGGTTCAGGGAGGTAAACCCCAGTTATACAGTTACACGACCTGATGTGAGGTAATAATCAACCACTACCCACTATCGCTGACCTCGGAGACCTCAGTAGAGGTGGGATCAGATACTGTCAGCACAGAGCAGCGCAGATGAATCAAAGACACTAACACTGCAGCACCCTTCAGACCACATCACAATGGTTGCCCAGCAAGGCAGCATAGTGGTGGTGGTGGTGGGCTCAGTCATGACAGCAGTCATGTGATATCAGCAGTTAGGTCCTGGAAAGAAAACTCTGTTTAAAACCAGTTCAGGTGATGTGTTGTTTTTTTTTTTTCAAAAACACTGACATGGAGGGGAAAGGGCCAACAAAAGACAGCAAGGCCTGGTTTGGGAAATAGCACCTTAAAGCTGAGGCCTCCTGTCGTTTTTAAAACAATAAACTGAGACAGTTTGTAGGCCATTGAGACATGTTGTGTTACTCATAGAAGCAGTAACCTGCTGTGCAACCCAGCTAACGTACAAATAATTCAGATGTCTTTTTATCTACCTGTAACCAGAAAATCTTGCCATGCAAGCTTTAAAAGCACGATATGGAGTCAGGTCTTTGACATCATATGACTGACTGGGAAAAGCTGTCAGACTGGTTATCAATGAGCACCCTGGCAGCTGAACAGAGGCTCAGTGCAAGTCCTCATTGAACTCCTAAAACCCTCATCTGGGCTGTTTTTACTTCTCCTATATTAAAGCTCATGGAAACCAGACATCACATGCCATTTTGTATCTCTTTCTCTGGGCCACTTTGGTGGCAACAACTGCTAATTCATTTTGGGTTGCACTGACTGAAGTGGGGCCCTTTCGTCTCCAAGCAAAACCACACAAAGTAGATTTCCTTGCTGTTGAGTCCATGTCAAAGCTAGGTTATGGGAGGCACACACTGACTGATGTTCATTACCATTACTCCATGCTCTGAGCAACACAAAGGACTTCAATGTGATCGGTACCACACAGCCACATCTGCCTCCTATTACCAACAAAGAACAATGAGGGCTGGTCTGGCCCCCACTCTGTTTCGAGGGGCTTCTCCAGGGGTGAAATTACAAACAGAAGTGTATATCCACCCCGGTTTGAGGTAATCTATTAATCTAGTCTCCAGATTTCTGGCCTCCACAAGAACACAAAGAGGATTTAGAATGGCATTACCATGTGTGTTGATGTCATTAGGGACATGCCCAGGGCACCGTTTCATACTGTACAAGGAAAGACAGGAGAAGACAGAGATTATCAGCACACAACTTACAGTTGTCCATATATCTCCTGTGGAGAGGGGTGTACAGTTGCAGGGAATTTAAAAAGTGAATACAGATATGTACACAGAAATTGTACACAATATAGGTAGGTGTGTTTAACCTGGTATTTTAAGTTCTAGGATACCAGAAAGCTATTTTGAAGATGTCTGCTGTCCTTACAGCATTGAAATAATTCTGAAATCATTTCTAAAAATTATTAGAAATTTGATTTCCCCCTGTTCTGAATGTTTCCCCATATAATAGTTATATGTAATAGTTCCATATGATAGTTGGTCAGTGTTATTGGTAATGTATCTTTCAAGAGCTCTGTCATCACCTTTGTCCTCCTCATTCAAGACCCTTGTAGAACAATACTCTGAGTGAATAACTGTTTTACCCCAATGGCCTAAAACACCTTCTTGTAAACTTATAACTGGGAATACCCAGTTAAAAGCACATATAGGTTGAAAACCTCACAGACCATATGGTGGTTTGAGACAAACACCAATTAGTTCCAGAGGGGGAACTTTCCTTTTCTCTCCATTGATATGCAGATCCCATCGCTTGGGTTACAACAGAAAAAGGTGAAATGTTGTGGACGGAAGGACAATGCCAGACCAACAAAAGATAGGCATCAGCTCGAGCAGTGGAGAGTGGGGCCAGAGGCAGCCCCAGGCAAGCTGGCAGCAGCAGGATGCAACTGTTGTCTGTTAGGGCTGGTGTGGCATGTGTGGCTGGTGTGTGCTGTTGCCCAAGCAGCTGTTTGGGTCTCTGCTGTTGTTTACAGTTCGGCTGAATGAGCTTGGATGGAATGAGAGTAAATGTGTGGTCTTAGCAATAGTAAATATTTTTTCATGGTCACTGACAGCAAATCCCAAAGTCACCTATTATATCCCTCCAGCACATACCGGTACTCAAAGCAACAATGTATTTGCTTTTACTGAGGCTAACATTGAGGGCAACACTGTAAAAATGAGTATAGACCCTTTCAAGAGAGTTCCATTATCAGCATCATAGTTGTCCCCACAAGACTTCCTTTTTAACATTCCATATGTTATCTTAATGCAGAGGAAGTAGATCGGGAACCAAATAGAACATTCAAGCATTGTTTTTGTTTTTATTGTTGAAAGGGTCTATGTAAGTACGTACGTATGTATGTACTTGCCAAAACAAAAAAAATAAACTCCATGATATGTCTCTTTACACTTATTTGTTACCGTTTCGTCGTGGCTTTTGCTGAGAAACAAATAGTTCGCAACACACGCTGAACTTGAATCAAACATTCTTTAGAACACAGCTGATCAACCGTCTGCTTTCACTTTTGAATGAAGTTCCAAGCACAAACTCCGTTGCCATTGACAGCGGTCATTCTTGTTTTCAGAGGTAGAACTTTCGGAAATCCCATTCAAGTCAATGGAGCATTCTACTTGCATTGTGAAGAGCCGTATAATAAATAGTGTATTAACGTTTTTCATGTGACGTATTCTAAGTTCTATAGCTTTGTTTACATCCAGCTGGTAGGCAAGGGACAAGTTGAACCCATTGAACATCGTTGTCTGCAGCTGCCTCTCAGTAGGCTACATCTCTGTATTTCAGCAATGTCAACATTTCAGGCATCAATAAAGGTGATGATGAAACGTTATCCCATTGTTCAATATTTGATAGCCTGTCACAGGAACGTTGTTTCGCTAAAATCGCCCTGATTTGGTGCATTGATCTGTATCGATAACGTTATGGGAGAACCTGCATGTAGCCTAATGGTAGCCTAACTTTTTTCTCTGTTCAAAACTCGGTTTACACGAAGACAATAGCCTTTCTTAGAAGCTGTGAAATTTGACCAGAAAGGAACATGTCTTCCTTCTGAAAGCTGACACAAAATCAAACAATATTTGATCATTTAACTTCAACTGAACAGCGACAGGTCTTGGTAGGCAGTAGACTCAGCAGACGTTAAAACGGTAGCCTATGTTCTAGCCAGAGTCAGTCAGCATCATGTAACATTAATGGCGTTAGTCATGAATCCTGTAACATATTATATCATATAACAGCGATGGCTTATTCAAGACGATCTGCATGGATATATAACCACCCAGAAAAACTCAGAATGTGAGTGATAAAGTTCATTAATTGTATGAAACTTTTTATTAGTTATCCATTGCAGCATCGCCTATATTAGGCTGTTATGCTAGCTCAGCCTTTAAATATGTTGTTATTTTGGTCATGTGGACTTGATTAAACGAATAAAGATAATTCATAAACTGCTTATTTCTTACATGACTGAAGCAGTAGCCTAGGTTCAACAGTGGTGTTTGAGGTTGCTGTGTTAAGTTGTTGTGTGTGATCGTTAAACAATTAGGATCAAATCAGTTTATTTTGACATACGGGAGTTAGCCTGACCTGTAACGTTAGCCTATAGCACATAAGCCTATTCTGTTTTCATTTATTAGCATTTGTTGTGATTATATAATCAAATGACACTCATGATAACTTGAAATAGAAGGACAGAAGATAGGTGATTGATGTCCACAAGCACGAATTTCACGAGACAAATTAGAACAAACTGTTCCGGTAAAAATAATCTTGCCATGTTTAAAATGCTGCACTTTTTTTTTCCTTCATAGCCTATCTCTGGCAATTCATTTTTGGATGACTGTAGATAGTAGTATTTTAGCCTACGTCTTCGTAGACATTATTGTTTTTCGCAGTGTTCTGTAATGCACTGGAGCTGCCCAGTTATACCTCCTCTCACCTCACAAAGACACATGTCTATTACAATTCTCTCCCACAGCCTGCCAAGCCTCTCTCATCTAAAGCCTCTTGGCACGGCAGGCAATGTGGAGGAAAACTGCATGCAAATATGCCTCAGAAGTAACAGCCCCCACCAGCAGACACAGAAGCCTTTTTGTTGGGAGCCCAAAAGGCGTATTTGTCACATGTTGGGAGTGCTGTGTGCCATGGTTAGCCATATGAGGTACTTTATAACCGTCCCCAGCACATGTGACACATATTACAAATGTGAGGTGAGGAACAAAACGACATGTGTACTCCCCTCAACAGATCTTCCATGGGTGGCAATCTCCACAGCCAACACTGGCGAATACTCTCTATATTACGGTCATTCAACATTTTGCATTTACTGGTATGTTTAAATTAAATACATTGTGTCTCCACTGAAATGCTTTCGGGATTGCTACTACAACCAATCAGTAGTTTCATACTGTGCTTAATGTTTCCCCTAGTCACTACTGTTCTTGGACATGTGATATTTACCTTGAGCAATGTGATTACACAGGAGGCAAAGATACTATACTGTAGATACTCTGCTTGAGTTTGCATAGTTTGCCAACCGAAGACCCAGTGGTGTAGTCTAGTTAGCTGTAGTGGGTATACTTTGATCAACCCCAAATGTTAATACGTATCCTTGCCTATTTTTAGTGGGTATACTGAGATGTCAATGCTTTTTAAGTGTGTATACTGCATAGCCCTGTGTATCACGCAGACTACACCACTGTGAAGACCTGAACTCAGGGTGCACTCGGTACACCTGATGAAGGCACCACTTGTTTACTACAGCCCGGTGAATGACAGTTTGGAGCCTTCAGTAATGCAGGCGGAATGGGAGCCAGGGGCAGAGCGCAGCTCTATATTTGTGTGAGGGATTTAAAGTGCTGTAGCATGCCAGTCATCTGACCCAATTACACAGAGGAAGGGAGCTGAGGATGAGGTTTCACTCAGATGCAAGAAGCAGGCGTTTAGGTGTTTGCGCACTAGACTGATTTTTTTGCAGTCCCTTGAACCTTTTGAGAAACTACCACTTTAACCATTCTAGCTACCTTGGAGTGGGGACTTTTCCCTGCACATAGGAACCATGACTGATGTACTTACATGTTTATTGGTCAAGCACAATAGCCAACTTAGCCAATTCAGTAGAAGCGCCATTTTTTAAAAGTCCATGGAAAATCATTCAACTTATGTTTAAATTTGCTTAACATACACACTGCATGAGGAAGCTGCAGAGGCTGACTACTGTCACGCAATAAATGCCTTCTGGGCACATACAGAGACAGATGAAAAAAGCGATGCTGATCTGCCGGTTACCCTAACGTCAATTTGATGGTAATAATCTGCCTATAAAAATGTATTAAACCTGGACAGACACACAAAGGCTACATTTTCCAGCAAAATAGGGTAGGCTATGTATATTAACATTATTCACAGCATATTTATTGTCCCTTAGTTTAGTTGTCTGTTTCATTACTTTATGTTGATGTTAGAAATAGGCTGCTACTGTACCATGATGTCAGTTAGATGGTAAAATAATATGCCTGGTAAAATCACTGATAGATTTATTTGCTGTTATCACCTGGACATCAGGCTACATTTCCCTTTGTAACAGGGTAGTGATTGTGTGAATGTAAACCAGAAAACAGCCCTTTAAAAACTGTGTAGGGTGTTCTTAGAATCTTTAAAAAACGTCTACTTGTTACAACATTTGCTATTTAAAACCCAGAGGAATTGGCAACCAGTGAATGTAAAACCAGCTAAATGAATGTTACTGTTGCAGGGTTATATACTGCATGACTTCTGATGCTGTTCTAATCCATTAATCCAGTCAAGTACAGTGCCTTGCAATGCTGCCCTCAGTCATTCATTTCATCTTGTGCAATGTGATAGGTTAACTGAGTAAAACATATTAGGATTTTGTTGAATATGTTCAATTCATCAATTTTGGCGCTGAAATAATGAAGTGGCTAATTGTGTGCAGAGGAAACCATCGGAAACAAAACAGTCATTCAGTTTTTCTAACACAACTGAGGAAATACTTTCAACTACAACCCATTTTCCCAGGCATTTTTGAAATGGCCCAGGGCTGGCCACTGAGCATTGCAATCACATGTAACAAGACCTGTATATAAGAGCATTTTGTGATCTTCTGAAGTTCTATTGACTGTTTCAACTGACTCAAAAATGCAGTATAAGGAAAACAACAGCTGAGCAGCAGCACAGCAAATTTGTTCAATGTGTTAGCAGTTACTCATGCTAACCAACATTTCTTTCATTATGGGGAAGTTTGGCCTCAATCATGGAGATGAAATTGGGGAAACAGTAAAACATAAAACCCACACTAAAGACAAAAACTACCTTCACAGCTTTTATGGGCTGGATTTAGAATCAGACAGACCTGTGATCTCGACTCAACAAAGGAAGTGTTTTTCTTAAAAAAAAGAAAAAAAAAAAGAAATTTACTGCCACTCTTTTCTTCAAGTGTGTTTCCCTGTGCTTATCATCTCTGAGGAACACGCTTATGGGGCTATTGGGTGTAGAAAGAGGAAGCACACACTCGAGATAATGCTTTATTTTTGGAGGAAAAGAAAGAAACGGTGGCTGCCGTGTGATTTACGAGGTCTCCCGTATCTCCCCTGGACGTGTCTGTTGGGGCTGACCCTCGCCACCCGGGCCTGAACCTGAGAGTGCACAGCCACGGGCCTCACAGCTGTCGTTATCAGTGAATGTCACGTACGGCTGCCAAGTCTCGCCATAACGACCCTCTCTCTCAACAGCCCTATTTCTGATCATGGTTTGACAGCAACGTAGTGTGTTTTGACATTCATTGTACCTGTATGCTATCCTCTCATTTGTTTCAAGAGATGCTGAGGAATCAGCACTTCCCAATTTACTTCTGTGCAGCAGCAAAAATGGCAAAGCCAAAGCAGTAGTCACTTAGGAGGCATTTAAGTTTGGGCGTGTAAGATCGGGTCCTCCCAAGGATTACCACAACACAGACACCACAACAACCAGACAAAAATGCAGTCTTGCCCCATATCTTTGTCTTTATTTACATGGCCCACCAACTGGTTGCCTGATTCCACTACAGCCGCCAGCATGTGGTGAAGTTCTTATTTGGCACCGGGCTGCACATTGTCAAACCCCAATAACCCTCCGTCTGTCCCACCCCTGCCCTGGGGCCAAGGAGCCAGTAACCTACAGAGTAGCTATAAATACCGGTTAAAACATAGTCTCAAAGGCCGTAGCAGTGCCCAGCCTGTCAAGCCTCTTAAAGCACTGGACAGAGCAGTTTACAGGTGTGCAAAAATAAATGTCCAGACAGACCTTTTTTCCCTCTGAACTGCAACAGGAAAAGGGCTGTGGCACTCCAGAGACTAGGAAAAGTAGAGGGGTCTGGGTGGATAATTACAGGCCGTGACAAGAGTGTCACATCAGGGAGAAAAAGAGGGAAGACAGGATAGACAACACAACACACTGAGAGCAAACCACACCTCAAAACAGTCATGGCATTGCACGCCACATGTAAATGACAAAGAATGTGAAAAGGCAATAAAAGTCAGATGGAAAATAAATCAAAGAAAACATGCAGATAAATCAATATATGCTACACAAAGATCTGTTTTTTAGTTAGTTAATGTGCAGTTCCTTAGCTACAGCAAAGGAACTTGGAGCTTAAAAATATATTTTTAATTAACTGTACACAGGATGCAGTCCTATTGTTTCAGGGTAGTTGTAGGCAACATGAGTATTTTTGTTTTGTGCGAGTGTGTGTGAGTCTATGTGTATGTGTGTGTGTATGAGTGCTCAGAGCTCAGCTGGGATCTCTGGCTTTGTTATCCTCAGCTCTCAGAGATTTTTTTTTTTTGTTTTCGGAGTGGGTGTATCCAACTGTGACAAGCTGCTTGGCTGTCCCGGGCTGGCTGCAAAATCTGGAGTGTCGCTCCAGAGTGGATTGGCACCAGGGCCAAGTGGAATAACCCATCACAAAGAGATTTAGCCAATCTTCAGAGCTGACACAATTTACAGTTAAAACTGTGTACTGGTGTACATCTGTTTCCAACACCTGGACATTTTTCCAAAAGAGTTATTTTAAGTAGTTTTAGTATTTTACATTGAAATAGTACACTGGTTTCAAATAAAAGTCACACAGAGAAATCGACTTTTTTCATTCTATGTGACTTGTGGCATTCTTCTCATGGGGGTTCAGGTCAAATGAAATGGTTCCCCCCCCCAGAGCCAACAAAGGGGCCATGTCACCTCTCATTAGCGGAGCCTGAAAGACGGGGGACACCCACTGTACCCTGCGCCACCACCAGGGTTGGCAGCAGCCGAGAGGAGGTGATCCCAGTGCTGCTGGGCCTGGTGGAGAGGCGTCATCGGGAGCGCATGATAATACAGTTGGAGTGGAACCAATGTGTTGGTTCTGCTTTATTAATCTCACATGCACCCCTTGTGTATCTATTCTAAGGCACTAGGCTCAGTCTCAATGATAAGCCTGGCAGGAATCAGAGGTATAAACAAATGTCTTCTTAGTTTTGTAGCTTCTATTTTGGTTTTGTAATTCTCAGCTCAATCGTAATAGTCAGCAGTTTGCTGTTGCCTATAAGTGGCAGATACATACAAACAGATATATAAGACACATTCTGTTTACTAATCTGATATCATTTTAAAAGGCTAACTGAGAAAACATTGGAGAACCCTTTTGCAATTATGTAAGCACATAATGTATTCTGAAAACTGCTGCACTGATTAAAAAAAACAATGCAACTGATCTCAGCTGATATTCTGTCTATAATGAATGGACATTTCTAAGTGACCCCAAACTTTTGAACGGCAGTGTATGTAAACAAACATAAACCATTCTGTTTTCCATTATTTGAGACTTAGCCTTATTAGTTTATGAAAGTACTGGTAACCTCTGACAGACACAGGACAGACAGCTAGAGACCTGATTTGTTGGAAATGTGTTGATGCAATTTTTTAAACAGTGCTGTGCCATCTTGTTGCCATGGCTATGTTTTGATCGAGGTTACATTCCAGCTGGCCATTTCAGGCTTGGCTGGAAGAGCTGTCACTGAGGAACCCATTTCCAAACAGAGTCTGGTGGCTTGGCTCGTTAGTGGAAGATTTAGCACTTTAACACCAGGGGCGGTGTATGGCAGCAGTCCTGCACAGGATGACAGGCGGGGGGACATTGTTAACTTGCCTGCCTGCACCACGGGCCCTGATGCCTGAGTGCTAACTGTGTTTCTCAGATGTCATTTTACAGTCTGAACAAAAATGCCAATTCTAAAAAAAACAGCAATGGTTAGGGATGTGAGAGCAAGAATGGCTTCATTTCTTTACTTTGAAATATTTCCCCTTTTTTATGAAAGTCATAACAAGACATGTTGAATGGTTATGACACTTTCTGTGAGTGAAGTCAGAGTTTTGTCCATATTAAAGGTGCTCTAAGCGATGTTACTCGGTTTCTAAGCTAAACATTTTTTTGTCACATACAGCAAACATCACCTCACCATCCACTAGCTGCCTATGCCTTGAATACACTGTAATACAACGCAGTCTCTTTGGACAGCCCAGGCTCCAAAACATGGTTCCAAAACAAACTTGGTCCAGCCTGGACCATAAAAAGTTTAAATTGCACGGGAGGGAGGGGGAGGGAGTAGCGAGCTAGCTCTCTGTTTTGTTTAAATACAAACAACAGAAGTGACATTACCCAACATCGCTTAGAGCACATTTAAGTTAGATCAGCAGGTGCTACTTCAAGCTGCCCTTCCAATCAGACACCTGGAATAAATTTGCTGAAGATCTGTTCTATATTAGCTTTCCTGTGCACTCAGTAAACTCCTTTGGTATATGGTTCTGCATAAACTCCAACTCCTTTTGACAGTTGATCCTTCATCTTTAAATCCTTTCCATCTTGTGTACCTTGCCCTATACATAAGACGGCCTTAATTGAAGGTCATTTATAGGCTTTTTTGTTTTCTTTGAGTGATTCTTGTGTCCCGTATGTAGACCTGACATGTGCAATGTAACAGCTGCAGTTTTGAAGGTGACAGTTCCTCTCCTATGATCATGAGCAAATGTAATCGACTCCAGATGTCATAATCAGCTCCAATGACGGAGCATCACGCTGCCAAATGAAACATACTATGCTAGCCCAGCTACCTCAACTCTTTCCAGCCATACTGTCCATTTATTACCTTTTTTTTCTTTTTCTTTTTACTGCACTCCACAGCTCCTATAGACCGCTCAGTCCTAGTTCAAGGCGAGGGTGGGAGGGCTGCAGAGGTTTTCGTGGGAATTGAAATCTGGCTTCAATTATGCTTTCAAAGGTTGGGGACTATGTTTTTCTTATCTCTCCATGGCTGCATAGTGGTTGTGTTCTATGGCCCTGTGCAGGAGAGGACATGATATATGTGCCAGTCAAATAAATAGTGCTGAGCACGGATTTCAAGGGGTGTATGTGGATGACGCTAAGAGAGAGAGACATGGCTGATTTAGGATCATAAATATATTCTGGTGGATGGGATCTGCTAGTAAAAGAGTATTTGTGCTTTAATTATGTTTTCTAAAAGATCCCCTCAAAGCATCCAGTTGGACTGTGATGAGCCCACCTTAGCACTTCGACACACTAGCACATTTCTTAACCTGTTAGATCGATTTATTTTAATGATGAGGCAAGACATCCAACTAGGTGTGTTAGCATTGGGAATGCATTCCTGGGATTTTGGAATAAATGGACCGTTGCGCAATGGAAAGGTTTTCAATATGAGTGACAGTGGACTGTGGAAGCCGGTCATAAGGCTACTTGGGTTATGGCTGGAGAGTCCTCCCCCATATCCCCCTTTATGTGCAGGCTGCCATCACATACGAGAGCACCACACAGAAAGCTGTGTTACTAAGTCCCATAAATCCCAACCACGGGATGACAGTGTTGCTCCACCTTAATGGCGCTGTCCATCTGAAGGCTATGGGAGTCACTGGGATATTTTACAGGAATCTGCCTCTTCTTGGGCATGGCTCCGCCCTGTTGCGTCTGCAGAGAGACATCGCATAATTATGATGGATTAGACTGCGGCTGGGTCTGGGGTCTGCACGCTGTAATTGTTTCACAGATGCTGCGGATGTGACATACATTAATAATCACAGCCTGGCAGTTAGAAATCAATGCCATCACAGAATTCTATATCTGCTCCTGGCAATGGGGGAGGGGAGCACAGAGAGAAAGAGCGAGAGAGAGAGAGAGAGAGAGAGAGAGAGAGAGAGAGAGAGAGAGAGAGAGAGAGAGAGAGAGAGAGAGAGAGAGAGAGAGAGAGAGAGAGAGAGAGAGGCACGCACAGATGAAGATGGGGAAAGACACTGTTTGGGCTTCTACTGAAATGTCAATCCGTATCTGTCTGGTCAGTTATCTTGAACTGCAGCTCATGCATTTGAATCTGCTATAAGTTTTTAAAATTCAGATGGCGAGTAGTAGATAGGTACAGTCCTAGTAATATTAGAGATGCAGTGAATAAATCGCAATGTACACACACAAACGAATCACAATATGCTATAACATGGCAATAAAAAACTTTCTACCATTGAAAGTGACTAAGAATTCCCAGTTTACACACTTTGTTGACAGGGCTACGCCACCGTCACTCATCTTTTCAAGCCTTTTTTAACAGGCTTAATGGTAATGCCATCAGTTTCACACAGACCTCCTGTGTCTGCTGTCTAAGTTGATTATCACTATGCCCTATTGGACAGCACAGACTTGTAGAGCAAGCCATTTTCAGCTCTAAGTCATAATGAACATCACACATTTGTCCAGATCAAAAGACTATTAGGTCAGTAACACCAATATCAGCATCAACCACTTGGCCTGAGAATTCTGAACTTTCTGAGGTTTGCATTGTTGTCAGAGATCGTTTTCCCTGCAGCGTAACCATAACGGAACTAACAGTGCGCCTTGCCTGTACTAATGAGTGATTCAGCCTCCCACCCCCTGCCATGCAAGCAAGCAGAATTATTCATGGGGTGGGATTACAATAGGGGGTGGAAGGTGTGGAATATCACAGCATAACAGCTGATGTGCTGCAGAGTCCCACCGCCATATCTACCATCTGTAAACACTGCTGCAGACAGAAATTAATTTGATATATGGAAGGTAAGACCTCAGATGCATGCAGTATTCGTTTCTGTCCATAATTCTTAGAGGTGCAGGAAAGTCTTGAGTCTAGAATGTCTCCCTGTCAGATTATTCGAAAGTAGTGAAAATTCAGAGAAAGGAAAACTGCCTCAGACAAAAGAGAGTTGAAACCCAAGCTTTATCCGCTGCTTTGTAACTCCTTCAATTTAAACTCTTGGCCCCCTGGAGACTTGCCGGTTAACAGGAATGAGGTCAGTGTCTAGCCAGATCCAGACATGGGCCTTTGTTTTGAGCATCTGCCTCAAAAGGAGCTCAGGGCCCGCTGGTATGCTGGCGAACAAAGGGCTGGCCCTCCCTCTGTAAACACCACGTTGCCCGTGAGCTGTGGCACACCGACAGCTGCTCAGGTTCACCCGTGTGCTGCTGGAAATGTTGAGCATTCCAAGAATGCTGCCAGACCATTTTTCCTTACTTTTTTTTCTTAATCAAGTCCATCATTGCTAATGATCCCATGTGTCTTCTATAGGAAGATACTGGAAGATAACAATCTGGAAAATGTTGATGTTTCAATTAGCCATACTGTACAATCTATGTAGCCATACTGTACAACAATATACTAGTATAGAAGATCCATTTATCCTATTCAAAAATGAAACATTTGTTATTGTTTTTTAATAAGATAAATGCTAGATTTGCAAATACAATTTTTTTACAAGGACATTTTTAGGCTTCATACCTTTATTCAGATAGGATAAGGAAGAGTGTTAGGGAAGTGAGTAGGAGAGACATGGGGTGGGATCTAGAATCGGATTTGAACCAAGTCCCCATGGGCATTTGGACCTAAATGTGGTATGGATGCTGCAGCCACTTGCGCCACAGCGCCCCCTAAAAAAACAATACTTTTATGTACTGCAACACAGTTACGTGTGAATGCTAGTGCTATTCTGTGTGATTTACAAAAAAGCCTAATCATTGTTCTCCCATGATATTTTCATATCATGACCTTGTGAATTACTGCAAAATGAATACTTCAAATCTATGCACATACATATGTAACATACCTGTCTACTATACCATATTCAGTTCACAAATAATCAATATATTTATATTTTGTGTTCCCTTTTCGCAGGACGCAGAGAGGGCAGCCTCGTGGATGGACTCAGAGCAGACCAGATGGAAACAGAAAAGGCCAGTCATGCGACGGAAGAAAGTCTAAGTAGAGCACCATTTGGCGTTACACACCCACAGACAGAAAAACTGATCAGCCAGCTGCAGAATGGTAGCCCCTCGCCTGAAGCTGGCTCCCCACACCAACTCAATGGGGACGCCTGGGGCCATTTCAAGCCCAGCAACGGCAGCAGCCTGGGAGCCAACCCAATGAAGAGACATCGGGAGAACTGTTCCAGCCCTGCAAGTATGCAGGGCCTATTTGACCAGGCAGGAGTGTACGGCGTGAATGGAGAGATGAAGCACAGTCTGAGCGAGCAAGCGCAGCTTGGGCCCCAGCAGCCCAAGAGGCCACGAGTGAACGGCAACAAGGAGCTGACAGCATGGGAGAGGACAGAGTCTGGTGGAGCCGAGGACAGGCTGGATGGATTTCCAGAGCTGACCAAGCTGCCACCACCGCAGTCAGGTGACTACGAGTGTGACAATGCTGTGCAGGATGGTAAACTGGACAGCAAAAGAAATTTTAACCTCACCAACGGTGACATTTTCTCACTTTCAAGGAGTAAATCGGTGTCAATTTCTAATGGTGCTACAGAGACCCAACCCTCCATGGTGGGCTCACCCAGTGACCTCTTAGAAAAAACTCTCTCTCAGTATTACCCTCAGCAGGTGTCTATTGCCCCGCAGACTGGCCAGTCACAGGCAGACAGAGAAGTCTGCTCTGCTGTCATTAGTGAGAGGCCTGAACAGAACACCCAGGCACCTTCTCTCACCTCAGGTTACCCCATTTCATCCCAGATGCCTGCCTCTGAACAGCAGGCTAGGATCTCCCCAGAGCTGGGCAATGGTGGCTTTAACACCCAGTTCATGAACGGATTCTCCAGCAACTTTAGAGGGGAGCACCAGCAGCATCCTCAGAAGCAGCAGCAGCAGCAGCAACAGCACCCTCTACCAGAGATCCCTGACCTAGAACAACCTCACAGTCTGGACCAGGCACCTGGAATGGTTCCTCCACAACGGGTCAGCCCTGGCTCTCAGGCCCAAAATGGCTCTGAGTGCTTCCACAGTAACCCAGAGGGCCCCAGCATTTTCTCAAAACCAAATGCAGAGTTCAACCAGGGCCCCTACCTCCCCTCGTTAGACTCAAGTACTCCTCTTCACACAAACAAGGGCAGTGGATTTGGGCCCTTTAGTAGCTCAGCGAGGCCCCCAAGCACTCCTGAAGGCCAGCTGCACATGCAGTATGGTGCCCAGCAGCAGCAGAAGCAGCAGCAGCAGCCTGGCCTCCCTGGCCTAGCTGAGCATTCCACCCTGCAGGGCGCTCCTGGCCAGTCCCATCCAACAATCCCCTCCCTACGGACGAGTGCAAATAGGGAGCCAGAGTCTCAGGCTGGTTCGACACCAATGCAGGGTCAATGTGGCACACTTGAAAGTGAGCTGTCACTGACCCACACACAGGAAATGTCACAGAGAGCCGAGGCCTGTTCTCAGATGGGCTGGATTGACTTAAACTCCCAAGCCACTACACAGTCCCCTAGCATGCCATCCATGTGGGGTGGCTTCCCCCCTCAATCCCCAGTGGGCCAGCAGCCACCACCTGCTCAGCAGACCCAGGGGCAATCACATGACCCCAGCTCCACACAGGGCTTCCTACCACAGGGCTTTAATCAGCCTGGCTACCAGAAGCAGCAACAGGACTGTCAAACACATGACTGGCAGCAAAGGGGCTCTAAACCCTCACCCACTGGGCCTCTGCCAGGGCCACCCAAACTTCAGCACATGCCCCAGCAGTGTAGTGTTCCACCACAGCAGGCAGACAACCAGTTTTGCGCTCAGCAAGAGCACTTATGCAAAGACCAAGACCTTGAGCAGATACTGTCACCCAATTTCATGCCCTCTCACCAGCAACCATTGCTCCCTCCCCACTCTCAGCATGAGGGTCACCAGGTGACTAACGCACTTCAGCGCCAGTGCTCTCAGGATAGCACCTCGAACATTACATCCCAGCCATCAGACCCATCACAGGGCCCCATAGACCCCGAGCTCTTAAACCGCCTCAAGATGGAAAGCTACATGAGGTCAGAGAAGCAACAACAGCAACTGAAGTCTCCAACATACAGGGCTCAACCAGGGCCATCTCCGCAACCCATGTCCAGCCCATCTCACAGACCCAAATCTCAGCCTTCACAAAACGACCAGGCCATGTTTGGGTTTGGCAGTGCAGAGGGGCCTGGTATGAAGGATAACTTCAAATTCAACAAAGCAATGGAGATGCAAAAGCAGCAGCAGCTACAGCTACAGCAGCAGTATAGCCCAGGTCCCAGTGCTCAGAAGCAATATCCTCAGCAGCAAACTCACAGTCACAACAGGATGCCAAACCACATGGACTTCCCCTCAACTCGGATGCCGCCACCTTCACCACAACAGGCGCCTGGCCAAATGTACCCCAAACTGGAACACCCAGAGGCCTGTGCCCAGTATCAGCGTGACGCCCTGCCCAGCCCTGGGCCACAAGGGGATTTTCAGAGGCATGCTGCCCTGCGGATGCACCTTCTTCAGAAGCAGGAGAGGCATGCTGTCCCACAATGTCCTAATGACCTCCGCCACGCCCTGCCAGCCATCAAGCAGGAGAATGGCCTGAGATTTGAGGCCCCTCACATGCCGCCTCAGCAGCAGGGCAGGGAGCTGCTACCAAACGGTGGAGGGCCAGTGATGGTGAAGCAGGAGCGGCCATCCTCCACCTGTGAGCAGAGCCAGCAGCAGCGGAGCATCCTGGCCACCATGGAGCAGCAGCTCCGTCAGTACCAGCTCTCGCCCGTGTTTGAAAAGAAGTCACTAGTGGTCAAATCGCCAAATAAAGTAAAGGTAGAGATGTCAGGCGGGGTGACTGTGCTCTCAACAAACGTTGGCACATGCGGTGGTGAGGACAGGAAGCCACCTGAAGTGAAAAGAGAGCCTGGGCTACAAAGCTTTTTGGAGTCACCCATGAAGCTGTTGGATACACCCATAAAGAACCTCCTGGACACTCCTGTGAAGACACAGTATGAGATTCCACCCTGCCACTGCCTTGGTGAGACCATTACCACTGTTCTATTCAATCACACAGTCACTGCAGTCACATACCAAACTAGCAGTCTAGTCATCTAAACCCATCAGTCTAGTTTGAACTCACTTGTTGATAAAAATAGATTGTTTTATGATATCATCTTGGCAATTACATTGTTATTATTGCCAAATCTCTCCAGAGCAAATCAGTGAGAAGGATGAAGGCCCATATTATACTCATCTTGGGGCAGCTCCCAATATCGCTGGCATCCGTGAAATGATGGAAAAGAGGTACGCCTTTCATTTCGCTTGAACTGCTCAAAACCATCATCCTCACCGTTTCTTTCAGTCTGGTCTAGTCTAGTCTCTACAGTTGAATCTGTACTTACTTGTTCTACTTACTGTCCACAGATCTGGTTTCACTGGCAGCGCCATAAGGATTGAAAAGGTTGTGTATACAGGCAAAGAAGGCAAGAGTACACAAGGGTGCCCTATTGCCAAATGGGTAGGTCGAATTAACTTTATGAATAATGTGTTCATTGTTAATATCACCTATAAAACTATAGGAAATGTAACCTGATTCAACAGCTAACAAAAAGCATAAACATGCATAAAGGGTGTGTTTCTGTGTATGTAGGTTATTAGGAGAGCCAGCGTGGATGAGAAGCTCTTAGTGCTGGTGCGCGAACGTCCAAGTCACAAGTGTGAGACATCCTGCCTCGTCATAGTGATACTGATCTGGGAGGGTATCTCGATCAGCCTGGCCGACCGCTTGTATTCGGAGCTGAGCAGCACACTGACAAAGCATGGTGCCCTTACCAACCGCAGATGTGCCCTCAACGAGGAGTAAGAGACCAACCATAATCCATATATTTAGATCCAATTATCATCTACATGGTGTCAGTTCCAGACAAGAACACAAGAAGCATAACCAGTTTCATTCAAGTACAGAAGAAAACTCTGCTGGTGTGCTATTCAAACCAGACCAAAAAGCTTACATAAAATGAGCCAAAAAGGTTGCATAACAACAGTTTGGTGTTAAATGGTCCACAGCGGTTGATTCCATAACTAAAGAGCCTAAGGCTTCTTTTTATGCCAGTCAGAATCGAGTTTACATGAATAATTCACCACAAAGGCACTGGTGGGAGATGATATGTCAGGGTATTGCTATAACCTTACAATCTAACCTGCTCTAATGTGTCTTAGCTCTGTATCATTTACCACAACGCAGCATGATCAAGCTACCTAAAGTGGCAGACCAGGGAAGCATTTGGCAGTCATATATTGTCTAAAACAAACATGAGAAAGGAGTTTTGAGCAAGACCGTCTTTTGCATTAACACCAAATTGTCTCTAAGCGAACCGGGCATACACTCACATCAAAAACAAACTATTTTACACCACTGACAATGTTCAAAATAGAATGACACTTAAGTATAAGTATATTGATCCTGTCAGGGAAATTTGGTCTCTGCATTTATCCCAATCTGTGAATTAGTGAAACACACACAGCACACAGTGAACACAGTGAGGTGAAGCACACACTAATCCTGACGCAGTGAGCTGCCTGCTACAGCGGCACTCGGCGAGGGGTTAGGTGCCTTGCTCAAGGGCACTTCAGCCATTCCTACTGGTCGGGGTTCGAACCGGCAACCCTCCGGTTACAAGTCTGAAGCGCTAACCAGTAGGCCACGGCTGCCCCAACTTCTGTGGTAGTGTAGTGGTGTCTACAGACAAATCGAAGTATTGTAAACGTTGTAAGTGTTTCGAAAGGTTATAAAGAATGTTATTTTACGAAGGGTGTGTTTTTAGGCTACCTTAGCTGACTTCCTGTCACAGGCACTTTGAAGGAATGAATGCAGCGCAAACCACAGTCAATGAACGCAAGAGGACAGTCGGCTACTCTCCTTTCGCGTTCATTGACTATGGTTTACGCTGCATTTGTTAATTGACTTGTTAGACGCGAGTCGTCTACTCTCGTGTTCATTGACTGTGCTTTGCGCTATTTGCATTGCATTTGTTAAGCCTTTCCTTCAAGGTGGCCGGGACAGGAAGACAGCTAAGGTAGTCTAAAAACACACCCATCATAAAATAACATTTCACTTACAATGTTTATAACCTTTCGAAAAAATGTTACAATGCTAAAACAGCCTTCACTAAAAAAGCTCTAGTAAATCAAAAGCTCTACAAATCAAAAAAGCGGGTTTACATGTGTATTATGAAAGGTGGGGAGGACTCTCACTGTAGCTGACTTGGAGTGGACATTGAACTAATGTGATCATCTACAAATGTGACCTCTGTGCTCTTTCCAGGAGAACATGTGCTTGTCAAGGGCTTGACCCTGATGCCTGTGGAGCCTCCTTCTCTTTCGGCTGTTCCTGGAGCATGTACTACAATGGTTGTAAATTTGCCCGGAGTAAAATACCTCGCAAATTCAAGCTTCTTGGGGATGATCCCAAAGAGGTATATTGTATCTACATCTTTGTCACTACCAAGCCCGAAGCTTTCTTCCTGGATTTGTGTCTATAGTTTTTTATTTTATTTCACAGGAGGAAAGGTTGGAGTACAACCTCCAGAATCTGGCAACGATAATGGCCCCAATGTATAAGAAGATGGCACCAGATGCTTATGGCAACCAGGTGAGGTGGCACATAATATTAATATACATCAAAAGGTTTTCAGGGTACTGATAGGTTGCAACAGCTCTGCACATGCCAGTCGAGGCTGGTTTAGTTGACCTGTGTGCTTTTCATCAGGTGGAGCATGAGCATCGGGCTCCTGACTGTCGACTCGGGGTAAAGGAGGGGCGACCGTTCTCTGGGGTCACTGCCTGCCTGGACTTCTGTGCCCATGCCCACAGAGATCTACACAACATGCAGGGAGGCAGCACTGTGGTAAGCTCTGCTAGAGATGGCCAGCAACACTGATCTGCTTAGGTCCATACCAATCTTTAGAGATCAGGGTCAGCCGATGGCCGATAAATCGTTCCGATATTTTGATATTTGGCTGTTTTTGTCCCTCTATTTGTATGATAAATCATGATAAGATAAGAATTTAAGACCCTCAGTTTTCCCCCAGGAACAATGTTGTTGTACTCTTCCAAATGTCTGCTGGTAATTTAATTGATACAAGGGGCAGTGTGTGTCACAGGTGTTCCACAGCAAAAATACTGGGCAGCCCGCAGATGCACCTGCCTGTTAATCGGCTTAATATACTCGGATATCGGCTGAAAAAATGCCAAAAATCGGCCTTATTAATCGCCCAACCGATTAATCGATTTACCTCTAGCTAATAGTATCCCCATTTGCAAGACATATTTTAAAGCAGCATATGGCTGAACTAACTTGCTCCTCTTCCCCAGGTTTGTACACTGACGAGGGAGGACAATCGTGAGATTTCAAAGATCCCTGAGGACGAACAGTTGCATGTGCTGCCGCTGTACAAAGCCTCCAACACTGATGAGTTTGGCAGTGAAGAGGCCCAGCAGGAGAAGACCCGCACCGGCGCCATCCAGGTGCTCAGCAACTTTCGCCGGCAAGTGCGCATGCTTGCTGAGCCTGCCAAGTCCTGCCGGCAGAAAAAACTGGACGCCAAGAGAGCTTCAGCTAACAAACTGGCTGGCCTCCCTGACACACCTAACTCTAAGGGAGACAAAACCGCTCAAGCAAAGAAACAGAGCACTTATGAGAATCCTGCAGGCCAGAACACACTTATATCAGGTATGTGCAGGGATAGGGTAGGGTTCAGTGTTCAAAGTAACACATCAGAGTTTAAATTGCCAAATTATTGTACAACCCCAAAACAGAAAAAGTTGGGACGTTGTGTAAAATGTGAATAAAAACAGAATGTAATAATCTGCAAATCTCTTAAACTCATATGTAGTTGCAAAAACGACACAGGCAACATATCAAATGTTGAAAATGAAAATGACCATTTCAAAATATATTTTTATTTTGAATTTGATACCACAACATGTTTCAAAAAAAAGTTGGGACGGTGGTAACAAAATGCTGGAAAAGTTATGTAATGATAAAGAAAACAAAAGGAAGAATGTTTCACAACTAATTAGGGTAACTGCCAACACGATTGGGTATGAAAGAGAGCAGGGTCTCTTAGAAGTAAAGATGTAAGGGTATTCATCACTCCAAATATGTGCACAAATGATGGAACAATGTAATTTTAATGCTTCTTAACATGAAATTGTATTTGTAAAGGTTAGACCAATCAAAATGTTCTTTTTGGAAATCATGTACTCATCTGGGCTAAAGAGGAGAGGGCCTATAAGTATCCAACCTATCCAACTTGTTTTAGTGATCAGTTCGAACATCTATGATGGTGTGGAAGAGCATTAGTGCCTACAGCATGGGCATCTTGCACATCTGACAAAGCACAATCAATTCTGAATTATGTATACAGGTTTTGAGCAACATATACTGCCATCCAGGCAATGTCTTTTCCAGAGAAGACCTTGAACATTTCAGGAAAACAATGCCAAAATGAATTCTGCCAATATTTAAATAGTATTTCTCCATTGAGGAAGAATTCAGGTGCTAAAATGGCCTGTCTGCATTCCAGATTTGTCAATGAATGAAAAACATGACTAAGAATACCCCATACTGTTGAGCAACTGAAATCCTATATCGGGGGAGTAATGGGACAACCTTTCATTCTCAAAACTCTAAAACTCTAACAAATGGTCTCCTCAGTTCCTAAAAATGAACTGAGGATGGAATGAAGAGGTGAAGCAGCACAGTGGTAAACATGCTCCCGTCCCAACTTCTTTTTGAAACATGTTGCTACCATCAAATTCAAAATTAACATACATTTTCCATGAAATAGTCCAAATTTTCATTTTCAACATTTGATATGTTGTCTATGTCCTTTTTGCTGCTAAATATGGGTTTACAAGACTTGTATATTATCACATTCTGTTTTTATTTGCATTTTACACAACGTCCCAACTTTTTCTGTTTTGGGGTTGTAGATGTGCTGATTAATAATAATGTTGCACTGTCTACAACACATGTTAACATGAGACTCTGTTCTGTGTTCCTCTCTTCCCACACAGGTGTCCTTGGCGCTTCCCTTCAGCATGGGCAGCAGCCACACCCTCTTCAGCACCAGCAGGCCGCCTCGCACCCTTTCGCACCCGCACCCGGCTCTCCTCATCCCGCAGGATACCCCCGGTTCCCCAGCTCTCCCAGTCCTTTTCCCAGCACTCCAAAGCCGGGCAGCTTGTACCCGCAGTCACCCATCTCAGCGAGTCCCTACCCCTCACCTCTACATGTACCAAATTCTTACATGAATGGAGGAAATCCAGCCAGCCCCTATCCCAACGCTCTTACACCCAATAACCTCTACCCAGGATATCAGTGCAATGGGGGAATGGCAATGGAGAACTATCATCCCTACTACCCCGGTAGTCCAAAGCACCTGGAGATGTACAGGCAGCAGAGGCCACCCATGTACCCTGAACAGCAGTATGGGGGTCATCAGCGTTACGGGGTTAACTATCCCCCACGCTACAGTGAGCCAGGCCTGCAAGTCAATGGCTTTGGCAACTGCGCTGTTAGGCCTGGGGTTCACCCAGTAGGGCCATACCCTCCTTACCCTCCTAGTGGGGGACCTGAAGCCCACTTTTTGGAGGCCATCTCCCGGCCTCCTTCATCCCATCCCAGTTTGGACTATGCATCTGTGAGCAAAGGCAATCAGTTCAGTAGGTACCCCAACACATACCTGTCACAGAATCCTCAGATGTTTGCTCCAGGCCTGGACCCCTTGCGTATGCAAGCTAAGCCTGACATGAGCTTGCATGGAGCCAACGGTATGCCTCAGGGGCTTCCACCGCTTGGAAGTGAATGCCTGACGCCTGGTGCCCAACCTCCATTTGGGCTGCCTAACGGCAGCATGCACAGCGCAATGGTCAAACAGGAGCCTGGTGCCCCGATTCCCACCACACCAAAGGGGAAGGAGGATGTGTGGTCAGACAATGAACACAACTTTCTGGACCCTGACATTGGTGGGGTTGCAGTGGCACCCAGCCACGGCTCCATCCTAATTGAGTGCGCCAAGAGGGAGCTGCACGCAACTACACCTCTCAAACAGCCCAACCGTACCCATCCCACCCGCATCTCACTGGTGTTCTACCAGCACAAGAACATGAATGAGGCCAAACACGGACTGGCTCTCTGGGAAGCCAAGTTGGCAGAGAAGGCACGGGAGAAGGAGGAGGATGCAGAGCGTGGTATTGAGAGCACACCGAGCAAGAGCAACAAAAAGGTGAAGCGTGAGCCTCCAGAGTACTCTGAGCTGGTGGAGCCCCCCTACAAGCGCTTCATCCAGACCCTGACCGAGAGGTCCATGTCCTCCACCACCAACACATACGTAGGCACAGCACCTTACGCCTTTACCAAGGTCACAGGGCCGTACAACTGCTTCATGTAGGCATGTGGGCTCTTTACAGTGTGAAGTCTCCAAATGCAGAAACACACACTCATCATTGGTGCTGGAAATGGTGCTAAAATGCAATGAGAAAATGACCTTGGTGTCGCTGCCTATGAGCTTTCGATAGTTTTCTCTCTCTGTCTCTGGGATATGTGAGTGACTTGTCACCCAGGAGCAAAACACCACATCCCCAGAACAGTTGGAGCAAACTTCAGAGATCCACTGATGACAGATCAGATCATGTCACCCCTCCAGAGATCAAGCTTTACTGACTAACCCTAAGGAGGTATTTATTTAATATTTGGTTACTTTTTACAGGATTCACACTGTTCTACTTCTCTGGTGCTTCTCTAAGTCCAATACATCAGGACAAATATTACTGGAAACAATTTGTTTCAAAAAGTTTCATTTTGGTGGCTTTACATTTTTTTTTTTTTTTTATCTAAAGGAATATCTCAAAATAGAGATGATTTTCACAGAAAACACTGATCACATTCTCGGTGCTACAGGTAAAGAGTGTCTTATGTTAAAATGCCTTCAAAGTCAAATTGGTGCATACACACTGTCATTCAAAGGCTACTAAACAGTTATTTTATGATTCGTTGGTGGGTAATGCCAGAATATCCTCAAAAACTTAAACAAATGTTTTACAGTGTTTTTGATATTGAAGGTATGAGGGTTTATACCTTCAAATTTGGCCTCTAACTAAAAAAAGGCTAATTGTATTTCTTGAATAAATAAATAACATGGTTGGAATTGGCCTGCAATACTCGATAGAATCATCATGCAAAAGGAAATTTGTCTGGTGCTTTCAGACGTTTCACAAATCCTTTACATGTACTTTCTATTTACTGTGTTTTGAGCCATTCAAAAGGTGCATTTTTTTACAACAGTAATATTTTTAGGAGTCAGAATAAATCTGCCAGGAGGTTTGTATGTTTTCCTTGAGGGTAACCTTTTTGTCAGAAATGATAGTTCTAGGCCATTGGCCCACAGAACAAATCTGGAGTTGGTGCTCATTCATGTTAATTTTAGTCATGTGACTGTTGTGTTGATGATCACGTTCCTCACAGCATGCAGGTGAAGCTCAAGGAACAGGGTTAGGTCTATGTTAGCATCATGGTTTTTAAGGCAGCTGGCTTGCTGTGGGGTCCTCAAATAATAATTGTAATCTAGCTGTATAATTAAAAAGTTGATATTTGTACAGTAAATTAATTCTTTTTTTCTGGAATTTAGGCTTTAGATTTTAGTACTGTAAAAACGTAATTTTCTTGTTTGGGTTTCAGCTGAGTTTTGTTTCAAATGGTGCTACTCGACCTGCTACAAACATATAATGTGAGAATCTTTATTGGGGCAGTGAGAAGGCTTATGAATGATGTACAGTACCTACTTGTCATATACCTCAGAACTAGTTTGGCAATAGGATTATGATACAAAGGCTTTTTATTATTTCTCTCTGTCTTTTTTCTTACGGCTTCACAGCACTTCACATTTTAACAGTTACAGTTACCACAGTCTCACAAAACTTTTAGGCCAAGGCAAGGTTAAGTTCATTACCTACTTTCTTCACACTTGATCTATTAGAAAGTATTACTTGAACTTCAGGCTTTGATCTAATAGCAAAATCAGGGATACTTCAGCTTATTTCTGTGCATCACAACATAAACATTGCTTGTGTCCTTTATGTTGTCTCCTCTCCTTCAGGGATTGGCCTTTGCATCATGAATCCCTATGAATTTATTTGTACATACTACAAAACACACAAAAGTAACTTTGTAAGAAACATTGAAATTACCTGCATTTTGTACTTATGTTTTAGTAGATTGTCGGTTAACTTTAAAACAATGAATTTGATGGTATGATCATATGCACTGAGTTGATTAAAGGGAAAGTATGGCATTGACTAAATAAGTGAAGCACTCGCTTTCTACTAAAAAAAAGAAGAGTAAAGCCAGGGCAGTTATGACCATAGATGCACATTTGCGTGCTTGTGTATAGCTAAAGTAAAATTTATTTATGACCACTAAACATTTATATAATACTTTTTCTCCCTCTCTTCCATTCAATTCAATGTGATATTTTGTGGGGTAACAGTTATGTGTGAAACATTTTCCCCATTCTAACATGTATAAACATTTTCTGGAAGCACTTCAATTCTTTTTTTTTTTCAGAAAATTAATACAATTAAAGATTACAAACATTTATTTAAAAGGTAGATTGTAAATGTGTTGTACATACCATGTGTTTGTATCACAGAGGTTTCTATCTTTGTCATTTTAAATCCCTGTCATCACATAAAAATGTGTAGAATCTGTAGTTTACCAGATGTACCTACGGCCCATGTTTCATAAACAATCATTGATTCATCTCTATCTATGGATAGATTTGGTATTTTACACAGACCCTGATCAGTAGACCACGGTGGCTGATGTAAAAGCCGCAGCAAACTGTCAAATAGCAACTACCTTAACAGTTCCCACAGTAGAGTCCTGTTAGCTAGAAGTCAACTAGACAGAATGAATAGTGATGAGAAATTCCATTTTTTTGTAAAGTGAAAATTTGATGTTAAATTTCGGTGTACAGGACCCAGCTTCAGTAGCAAATTGTGGAGGAGAGGGGAAAAGTGATTAGGATATAGCGGGTGACAAGCATAGCCATACTTGAAAAAGCTTATGAGTTTTTCTGAGTGGTGTCAACATTACTTGAATGACTTTATGAGTTTGACTAATGCACAAGAGTGCACAGCTCCAAAATTAAGCTAGCAGTTCATGTACACGTGTTGGTATTTTGCAGTTAGACACTAAAGGTTAAAGATATATTCTGCCTCGGTCCTTTTTTTGTTTTTTGAATAAAACTGCTTCTCTTGTTCCCCCCGAAGTTTGGTATGCTTAAAATGGAATGTGGATGGGTATACATACTGTAAGTATTGTAATGTACTGAAGTACTGAATGCAGTTTATTTGAAAGCTGTTTATTATATCATTCCTGATATTGCTGAGATGTGGGTGTTTTTAATAAAATTTATATTTATTTAAAGCATTTCAAACCTGTGCTGCTTATTTTTTTGCTGTTGAGTAAATGCATATTTACTAATTGCATCACAAAAATGACATGTATTGCACGGTTTATTTATTAGTCAATAACGAAACTCACCCATTGGGTTTTTGTCACCAAATTAACAAAATGCATGAATGAATCAAACTAATATGGAGCGATCATCTTGGCACATTGAAAACTGCTTGGCAGCTTTCATTCAAATCTTCATGAAACTCACTAACAAAAACATTTCCATACCTTGATACTAAGACCACTCTTTTCCTGAATTTGAAAATATAAAAAAGATCAGATTTTGTCAGAAATATCCAAGGCCTGCGATTATAGACTTCAAAAATTTAAAAATCAACTTAAAACAATATAAATATGCATTCAAATAAAGATGTGCAGTGAGTGGACACTATCTAGTCATACAGTACTTCAATTTAAACCTTGTTGTGTTAGACGGCCTTCTCAGTAAGTGCTTCTGCACAGGTTTCTCCCAATTGCGTCTTCTGATCAGAGGCCATTTCAGAGAAAGTGCCACTTATCCACTACAAAGGAAATAAGTTAATGTAATTAACGTGTCCATTCTACTGGGGACCACTTATAAATACTACTGTACACAAATAATACTACACTTGCCAGTTCCAGTATCAGCACAACATTCTATTTGCATACACATTTTTTAACTAAAATATGACATTCACTAAGGGTGTACTTTTAGAAAATATTGGAAATAATATGGGAGTACTTGAAGATAAGACTGTAGTTCCATATTTTAAGAAGTTGTCAAAAACAAAAGGTCTCACTCCCTGAAAGAAAATGTCTTTTCCCATAAATGCCATTTTCTGTCCAACATTTTAATGTGTTCACATGCTTAAATACATATCCCTATGTCTTAAACAATTTAACTAACACTACATGAACATTGCATCATAGGTAAGTAGCACATCTCCACGTACCTTCTGCAGACACTGATAAGGCCTCTCCACATGATGGAGCCTGTGGAAGACAGGAGAGAATAAACATAATTTCCTGTGCCTAAATGGCCAGTCTGAATTGGTGTAAGTGTGTACTTCTCTCACCGACTGGACAATGGCACTGGCTTCCTCCTGGCTGCATTTGAAAGCACTGTCACAGACTGAGGCATTCAGGCTGTTTTGAGACACGGATCAATCACATTAAAACTTTGTGACACCAGATATACCGTATAATCACTAATTGTTATTTTATTCCAACCAATTACTGATTCTGGTATTATATTACTCAATATGCTTAATTATCAATGTTTAACAAACTCACAGTTAAGTACAATGCTAGAATAAACACCTGCCACATTATGCCAGATGAAAGGGCTGACCGCTTCAATAAGGAATACTAAATAATGGTGTGAAAGTGCTTCAACAATATGACATGTCACACCAGTTCTCACCAGTTTATCTCTCCAGCTTCAGCCTGCTTCTGCACTAGGGCCCTCCAGTGGTCATGGGTGGACCTTATGACCTGCACGGCAAAGTCCTGGAAATGACAAAGGACAACAAACGCCCTTTTAGGTTCTCAAACTCAGGAGAGCCTCAAAATAATGGGATGATAGAACACACACCAAGAGAATCTTCAGGATTTCTCAGAATGAAACTGAGTGAGCTGAGCATGCACAATAACCCCCTTACCTTGTCCTTGAACTGTCCGTTGAATGCAAACTTATTCTCCGGCTTTCCATCTGGCACTTTGTATTTCTTAAACCAGTCAACAGTGGCTTCCAGGTGACCTGGCTTTTTCTTACGAACATCTGAAATGCCTTCCCACATTGAAAAAAGGAACATTGCTATAACTACTCAACATCGAAAAGGCTTCACCATAATTACAGTGATGTCTTACTCAAACCCACTGTTCAACTCTGGGGCATCTGGATCCTCTGCATTAATGGCAATGATTTTCCAATCAGTCTCTCCCTCATCAATCATGGCAAGAACTCCCAACACCTTTACTTGGATCACCTCCCCACGAGAACACACCTGTAGGACACAGTTGAATGAGTGCACACACATAAGGGAAAAGACTTGTGCTACATACACAAACAATTCCGGTACACTGAAGGATGTTGAACACTCACCTTGGAGCCAATGTCACACACATCTATTGGATCGTTATCTCCACCACATTTTGTGTCTTTGTCTGTGTGATTGGGGTCCTCCCATGTCTGACTCAAAGACAACACACACACAAAAAGGAAAAAGTGATAGGTGTGTAAAAAGAAAAGTGCATTCAAACAACTGAAACACATTAGCTGCAGTTAAGGAATGAGGAACAGCTAAGTGCAAGTGGATGTGGCATGGAGTGGAAAGAGGGGCCCTTGATGCACGTCTATTTTAAAGGCAAAGGGCCAAGTGCAAGCAGCCCGTTTTTAATAAGTGAACCCGAGGGCATGTAGAGCCTCAGCTCAGCCTTCAATTTCAACTTCTCTGAAAGTATTAAAAAGCCAATATTGCCAGCCAGATGGACCGGGGCAAATGACTCTACAGGCACCTTGTAAAAAATAACTGTAAATAATGCAAGGGCAGACACCATTCAGCCACCCTCGTTACTAATAAACAGGGGCCAAAGCCAGAGTTATGTAAAAATGTACCAACCCTGTTCTGATGCTCGAGAGTAATCTCACCTGAGGGAGAGCTCCATAATTCCAGATGTAACCTCGGTGGGGAAACACATTGGCCACGTATCTTAGCTTGCCCTTTTTCACGTCTTGTTTAATTGGGTTTAAATCTTCCTTTGTTGCAATCTGATAAACAAATCAAAGGAACAAAGCTATTCTTTTTGCTCCTTTTTCAATCATAACATAACTATCAATATTTCTTTATTCGTCGATCCCCAAATCATATGAAATTGACATTAAAATTGTATAGTTTGGGGAAATCATTTATAGACAATGTTGATTCTTAAGAGATTACTCATTGTAATTTGAACGATCTGAGTGAACGGTATCCCTTCTGTTTGACAGAAAAAGGTCTAAGAAAGTGTTTGTCTCTCTGGTGTTGGTGTAAGAACAACAGAAATGACCAGAGAATGTCTAAGAATGCATCTTGTGGGGGGGGGGGGGTTAGGGGGCACAGACACATAACTTAATGGGGTTGACATTTGCATCGATGCACCAAAATCAAGTAGAATTGTCCACAAACAGTGCTTCACACTTTCATATAATGAAAATACATCACTGGGTTTTGTACATATTGCAGATTACCTCCATTTTTGCATTTGACCAACGAGGCACTTCCACAACCATGTTAAACAGGAGCTGTTTAATATAAGATTAGAATTTTAATGTCTTGACTTTGGACAATTTCTCCAACAAATGCTATTCATGACTTTTATCATAAGTAATTGGGCGGTACCTGATCATCAGTCTTTAACTTCTTTGATGGTATCTCATTTTCCTGTAGTGAGACAAAGGCTTGCTTAACAAAAAGAAAAACGATACAACTCCACAACGTGTTTTTATATGTGTAAAAAACGTATATATATACATATATAAGCCTACAACTTCACTCAATTATGGACTAAGGACAAACCTGTTCATCTGTTACATAAAGTGGAATGTCATGAAAAGGTGAGATGTACTTCCCATCTGAGGTTTCTGGAATAGGAAAGGAGAAGCATCAAGAACAATGTCCTGCATGCAGTGTCAGTGATATTACGGTTTCTTGGTTTTGTGTCTGATTCATTTCCATTTTGACCCAATGATTGATCAAATACCCCTTAAGCAAGACTTTTGTATATGAAATGTAGCCTAGGCTACACGCTATTGTAAGATGTCTGCTGAACGGCCCTTCAAATTTAAGATGTTAAATCTGTATTATAAATTGGGTTTATGGGCCTACATACCAAACAGAAAAATGACACAAAGTTGCATTCCTCGTGGTAACATGTTTCACCTTGGCTACAAACTAACCTACCCCTATAGGTCATTGATTGTAGCATCTCAACAGATATTAGCCTACTTTACTCACGCAGACAGCTAGCCTACTCTTTATGAAATAAAAGTCCAATATGTACCCTTATGTAAATAACTGGAAATCTATAGACAATTGTGCGCCACTAGTGTGTAACGGTTGATAGTAGTCAGGTCGTTAGGTCGTTTTCTTGGCGACGTGGATGTGACCATTTCAAGAAGCTGCTATTCCGTCCAAAGATGCCATTCCTTGTGGGATGCATTTTGTAAGCGAGGCATGCCTCTGCAAGTGGAGCAATGAATGAAGTGCATTTCTCTACATTAGGCTATTCGACTTACTAAAATAAATCCTGTAGTCTGTCGAGTTTGGCCGTCCTCTCTCTTCCGTCTGATAATGCGTCATTTTTCTGAGAGAGGGGGAGATAATTCGTGAAATAACTTCGTTTTTACAAATGGTCTGTGCGTTAAAAACGGCAACTGAATACCTCACCGAAGAGCGTAGTAACAAAAGCATAATTCAAGCCTTCATATGTCCACTCAGTTCCTGCTTTCGTGTTACAGTTTCCTCCACATGGTACTTCCCAATCGCTTCCTTAAGCTCGCACTGCCACCTATCTTTACACTGTGGAACATGTTTCCAGTAGAGGAACATGGAAGACAGCGACCTTTGCCAACAGAAAATGGCTGACATCCGTCAACAAACACGAAGCGCGTAATGTTTTGCAACATAAATTCTACTCCAGAAATATGTTTCTTAACTCAGTAGCCTATACCAATCACTATAAAAATGTTTTATAAAAAATCTTGACACTAGACTTTGCGCAAGGATTGCCAATTCCATAACATAGCCTAAATAACAGGTCCATTTAATTCCTACAGTAGCCCAAGTTAATTTTCAGAGTGCTTTTTAAACTGAGAGGGCTTTTTGAAAAAGGAGTGCAGCACACTTGTGGTTGAAACAGTCAAAAATAGTGGCACAACTGCCAGTGTTTGTTTTCCTGACATCATGTGCTGGCTTTAGTAAACACTAGCCTATCTGTATGTTTTAGTGTTACCAAAGTACACTAAACCCAATGTCATTATGTAACTCAGGTTAGGTGTGGGTGTGTGTGTGTGTGTCTCTCTCTCTCTCTCTCTCTCTCTCTCTGTGTGTGTGTGTGTGTGTGCATGCGCATATGCGTGCATGCTGGAAGAGGTACTTTACTCTTCAGCATTTTTTTGGTAAGGTAGTGTCCCACACTTGTAGGCCTACTAAAGTAGCTCAGTTTATTTCAGCACCCCTTGAGAGCACCAGCATGGCATCGTGCTGCCTCAGATTGTATTCACAATGGTCACTATAGTAATGGTCTATCTGCATCGTAGGCCTTCCTTTGTGTATGTATTATTTTTAGCACATCCTGAAGAGTGTAATGGCCTAAGTGTAATTAAACCAGCAGATTCAGAGACTACAGTCCTTATCGGCTGTCTGTGCTTGGTGCTGAGTAAACAAACATGCACATTAGATTAATCTCTCCCCTTCTTTATTGTCTACCTCACTATTTGTTCAAACAAAAGATATCAGGCACATTCAGTGCCAGAAAACTAGTAAATATGTGTTGCACTACACTCTGACATCTTTTGTATCCACCATTTCCATGTCAGGTTTCCACATGAAGTGCTGTGTGTAGGCTATGTGTTACTGATCTCACTAGTAAAGGTGAGTGACTGTGATGTAGGATTTCATCTGACATGAGACCTGCTGTTTACACTACAGAAAAGTAAAATGGCACATCTCAAACAACCTTCCATTCTCATTGCTCGGGCACTGATGAAATCAAAAGTCGGCCTATGAGACAGGTATTTACTAATGAACTCTGGGTACTAGATGTGTTATGAACGATTCATAATGAACTCAGTCTGTTTGGTTTCCTGATACAAGTCTTGTCTTAGTATTTTTGTATACTGTATATGGAAAGTCAATGGTAGCATTTAAACTCTGTTGGTATTATTTACTGAATAAACATTCCACACTGTGCATTGCTAACGTTTTCCCCACATGTGCAATATATGTGGCACCTGTGAATTTACTGGCAATGGTCATCTTTTTTCACCACCACCTTCCACAACAGTTGTTTACTGTGTCTCCTGGTAAAATACAACCACATTTACAATGCTGACATTAAAACAGGTTTAGAACGATTTTGTTGAACAAAGTGTGATGCTTATGTGACCGAATATATTTCTATTCATGTAAATAATCTTGTTAATAGTTACTGAAAGTTACAGAGTACTCTCAGTTACTCCTCCCCTCACTCACGCCAAGCTAGTTAGCTAGTATTTCTGAGTCATGTGAGAACAGAAAACTTTGTTTAAATAGGTCGCTAAACTGCTACAGAGAAACACTTTGCTGTGTTAAACATTAATAAAAAATATTACTATGATGGATTTTATTTTACAGACCCAGCAATAAAATACCGCTTCCCCTTAGTGTGTGGCCTTCTCTGCCATTTGAAGGGGCTTGTTGTCATAGTTCACCACTGTCAATATCTCAACATCTGATAGCAGAGCTTTGCCAGTGTTTACCTTGGCTTCAGAGCATTTTATGATCCTGTTTCATGTCACATTTCCCTTGGCCATTATTTTACTCTACCTATGAGGTCATTGTTGATCATACCTCTTTGTTCAGTGCTGAGCTGACTTAAACCACATGACAGTGTCCTTAACAAAATAATGGTTGATATGATTAACCATTTTTTAAATACAGACTTTGGTCTACCTCAAGTCTTTACGTGTCACAGTTCTACTAAACAACCTTTGAAACCTTTTCAAATCTCAAGAGTGATGTTATGCTGGTAGGTTTAGAGAAGTTAGTTATTAGTTTAATGTGTTGATTTACTTTTAAATGGCCAAATAAGAGCACAATTACTTCAACCATCATGGCATTTCTGGAATATCATGGAATTTTGGAAAGTCCATTCCAGACATGGAAAGTCAGGGAATTTTATCATCTTTGGGCCAAAGTCATGGAATATTGTGTAGCCGTGTAAAGTTTAAAAATACAATAATGCAACTATATTTCCATAATTTGTGTATATCTGGTTATTAGCTTTACTACTTGTTTGAGTAGCTCAGCTTTGTTTACTCAATGCCCTTTTTATTCATCTTCTGCACTAAAAAAGTAAAAGATTCTTGAAAGCTACGCGCTTCTCTGAAATCATTGGTTGGTATATACTACTATTCGTTATAGCAAGTAATGGAAATTCAGGTTTTTTGTCAGGGAAAGTCAGGGGAATTTTACAATTGACTTAGAGTGAGAACCCTGTACATGAGGATACAGCCATGAAATCCAAGAAGTAGGATTTTTAAAGGAGACTCTGAGCGGTGTTTGAATGTTGTTTAGATAGATAGATAGGTAGATAGATACTTTATTGATCCCCAGGGGAATTTCAAGGTCTCAGTAGCATACAGACAACACACACACATTCACTACAGCAGAAAAAGTAATGAAAAGTATATAATATAAAAAACACAACTAAGCAATAAGGACAGTAGAAGATAAAGAATATACTAAATATACTAAAATACAAATTATACTAACTAACACTTAATCTAAATCAATTCTAAAAAACAGTATCCACATAGTGGGTGATTAATCAATCAAGAGGAGCTTGCAATGACTGAGGCAGGGACTGAACCTGTGATTCTCTGTGCATAGTAAGGCAAGGTAAGGTGCTCTGTGTGAGTGAGTGTCATGGTGATAGTGCAAATGAGTAAGTCCAACAGTGCAACAGTGCAAGAATAAAGTCTATATATCTATATACTGTGTATAACTATATTAAGAAAAAGTGTGGCCACAGTTCGGCTATGTGGCATGGAGGGAGGGGTTATGCATATGTGCTAATATAGCACGCAAACAGTGAGGCAGAAAGACAGTGGTAAAAAATGGCTAGTGGACAGACAGTATCCAAACATGGAGGGGGTGAAGAGGCAGACAGACTATGCAGAGAAGTCTATCTCTCCTCTTCCCTTAAGTGAAGCATTGAACAGTTCAATTGCTCTGGTTTCTGCTTGGCCTTAGAAGTGTTCATCAAAATTTACATGTCACCTCTATGGCAAATATGCAAATAAGCTACTATGGTCCACAAATCTCTTTACAGACACTGTGTTGAGTTTTAATGTTGTGGCACTTGAGATATTCAGGTGGAAGAATAATGCATAAGGGCTACGAGCACTTCCAACGTCTTCCTTTCCTCTTCTTCAGTGGCATTATCTGTTGTTCCATGGCACTTTCTCTCTCTGTTTTCTGCCTGTTCTCTCTGTCTCCATGGACATAGGTACCTCTAGTGATGACGCATAGCAGTGCAGGAGAGGGGGCGTGGCCTCCAGGTCTCCTCTGTGGCAGGTAAGATAGAAAGACCAGGGGGAGGAGTTACCTGTATGCAGCAGGTTGCTAGTGTACACAGCAGTGCTACACCTGTTGCCTTTCCCAAGCACGCACATAGTGTCTCTCTCTCCCTGGGCCAGCCAGAGAGACGACAGGAGGGGGGCGAGGGGTTCACCATGGATCCCAAAGAGGCCAGCGGGATCGAAAGGGAGAAAGAGGAGAAGAAGGAGAAGGAGAAGGACAAGACGATAAAAAGGAGAAGCAGGCTTTTACTCAGGTACCTAGAGAGGAGGAAAACAGACACCATCGTGGACGATGACAGCTCCAAAGGCGATATTAATATTGGGACACTGATCAGAAGGAGCCAGTCGGATAAGACAGAGTACAGCGCCAAGCTCAAAGGTACGCTATCCTTAGACCCACATCACATATGCTGTGCTTATGTTAGCTCTAGTGAATAACACTGCCAGTGAAAATGCCTTTCATCTCAGGTTCTACTAGTTCCATAATGTGACACCGTCTTGTGGTGTGTATGGCCTGTGCATGTGATGCTGAGCACCTGTTGTATGTGGAGGATGAAGCAATTCCTTTGGGATGATGTCATGTCACATATGCAAACCGGCCTCCCGGTAGTGTTGGGAAGGGCCGGCCAACAGGCTTGGCGTAAACAAGAAGGAGAAGTAACCTTTGATTGGGACTTCACTATGGCAACTCCACTGTGCATAATATCACTGAGCTTACTACATGGAATCTATATGTTGTCAGTGCAAGAATAGCGAAACACATGACAGGGTCCATGCTATTAGTAAAGCGAACATTGGGGATAGCTGCAATTATGTCCTTCCTCTATCTTTTGATGGATCAAATCAACTGGGCTGCAATGTCATAAAAAAATACTACTTTCTGAGGTTACAGAAAACGAGACCTCAGCATTTCAGGAGAACCTGCCATGCCTGTCTCTATGACAAAGGTCTGTGTGTCACACACAATAGGAATGCAGACCTGCAGGCAAGACAGAAAATCATTGGTAATGCTTTAAAGAAAACTATGATGGCAATCTTGTGCTACTTGTCTGGTTGGTATTTACAGTGATGCACTAAAACTTGTAATTAAGAATGGTCTGACAGACTTAAGTGTATAGTCACTGATAAAGTGAGGCAAACAAATAGGCCTTTCTTTTTGTAATGTTCTAAATGCCAGGAGATCAGCTGGCTCGTTATGTAGGTAAAATAGTGGCAGTAAACAGCACATCAGCACTTTCTACAGCTTTCTTGTTATGTGCCTGAAGGCAATACAATATCCCTGTCTGCAAAACCCCTTACAGCAGGTTCTAGTTTGACTGACCTTGGTCTACTCATTTGGTCTTAGCCGTGCAAGAGCTGGGATGACTTCACTGAATGAGGAAATATAGGACTTGCAGAACAATGACTTCCCTTCACGGTAGCACTGGTTGGTTAGGTCATAATAATTACAACCATTCACTCTTTCTGGTGCATACTCTCCTTACTTGTTTAGCAGGTTTAGCATCTTAGTTTATAAATCAGCATTTTTGTGTATGGGTATGTGTGTGTCTTGTCATGTAGGTGTGTATGTGTGTGTGTGTGTGTGCATAGCTAAGGAGAGAGTGCCCTTCATCAATAAATCTCAATATAGCTCAACTCACATGCATGCCACCTCCAGAGACAATGTGAGATGGTCAACCAGATGCTTAAACTAAGCCAGGCCTCCCTCCAGATCTCAGTGAGGGGAGAGAAGATTAGCTTCGTTCAGAAGTGTCTGAAGTCAACTGGTTTATTAGACATTCTCATGCCCCGCACTCCACAGGTATAGTGACCTGGCCAGAAGGGAAATCCTTCCCAACCACCTTTCTCACTCCTGAGGTTTGGTTTGGACTGCTGACATCCATCAAAGTACCATTGTTTATGAAGACAGACCCTGGTTCTCAACATGTCATTTTCCCTCTTGGTGACATGCAATCCAGCTAGGCCAGTCTTCTGGAAGCTTAAATGGGACAGTCTGTGAAAGGCTATCTACTTTCATGGGAAATCTCTACCAATGGAGGGTATTTTGCACTACAGATTTAAACTGAAGTTCTGTCTGGTTTTACTTTGTATTGTCTTATACAACACTATTTGAGGTCAAGTAGATGCTGCCAAATGTGCTGCTTTTTTGTCAAGTTATAGCTAGAGGCGAAAAAAAAAGGAAGCTCAGTTCACATTCTCACGGGTGGACCCTTTCACTTCTCATTGAGGCTGACGAGCATTGCTTCCAGTAGGACTTTGAACATTCTCACAGTCAGTTTTTTTCTCACAAAAACACGTCTGAATGTCCATGAGCTGTCTAGTAAATGAGAATAGTATGAAAGTATTTAGCATTTAAAGCAGTTGAAACATAGTGGACACTTGTAAGGTGATATCATGGGTGGGGGCGGCAGTATCCAGTTTACTCCCGTACGCCTCTGTGAGATTGACAGGCTTATTGTCCTCTATTTTCATTCATAGGAAAGCTCACAGAATACCACTGCCATCCCTCTCACCAATGGAACAAATATTGAGTCACCAATATAGCAAATATTTTTAAGCGTATAAAATAGTTGAGAATTGTAGGAAGGAAAGCCCTTTCAAATGGCATTGTTTTCATATGGATTGTTTGTATTCCAGATAGGAATGTGTTACCTGGGGTAATAAATGAGAAGATTCTTTAGAGATATCTGACCATAACATATACTGGCTTTCACTGTGCCCATCACTTTCTTGGTGCCAATGACTGTCTACGTCATACACTATGAGCTTCTTAAGCTTTCTCCAAACAGTATGCTGTTTGACTGTTTGGAGAAAGAGTTTATGTTTGTGCTCATTGGATGTGGGCGTGGCATGAAGTTGTCAGGTACTTCCTCCAGCTGAAGCAACTGGAATGTCTGCAGTGCCATGACATTACATCACCACGGTGATGACTTCTGTAACCTGATACCAGGACATGTCTGCCTGCCTCTCTTCCTTCTCTAGCTCTCTCTCTCTCTCTCTCTCTCTCTCTCTCTCTCTCTCTCTCTACCAGTGAATTTAGTCTTTCTTGTTCTTTCTCTCTCTCTCTCTCTCTCTGAGAGGAAGAAGCGAGGCGATGAGGTGGTGCGGAAACATCACTCTTCCCTGAACACACGTTCAGGCCTCGTCTCAAATGCAAAGTGCAGGCAGCGAGAGACAGATTAGCCGCTCTGAGCGATAAAAAGAGAGAGAGGAAAAAAAGAGAGAACCTGACTGAAATTCTAATGAAGGTGGCTGGCATCCAGTCAAAGTCATTAGATCTGTGTATCCACGGGCTGGAGTCTGGCTGCATGTCAGGCAAACAGAGCTAGATTTATGTGTACTTTCACGTCCACCTACTGTTCCATACAAGACACTTCTCATTATATAAATGCATATTCACATGTTCTGTAGGTATCATATCATTTTAATTTTCAACCAGCCTTTTTTAAGTATTAATATGCCCTTAATATACCAGCCATGTAATATTAATGGAAAATCCAACAAGCATTATTATTCGCCAGAATACTCATCCTTCACTGTGTACATTTCTTGTCCCATCAGAGAAGATGGCTCCTCATGACCTCTCGTCCCTTGCACTTGACCCCGAGGAGGTTCGGCAGAGGAAGATGGCCAAGAGGGCCAAGGTTATTGAAGAGCTGGTGAAAACTGAAAGTGATTTCTTGACCGACCTGGAACTGTGCATTAGAGAGGTGTTACAACCTCTTCGAGTAGCTCAGGTACAGTCCTGCCCTCACTGGAGAAAACATATATCACATCTGAGCATTGATTCATGCAACATTGCATAGGACAACTTTTTTTTCAAGAAACTGATGAGAGCTAGTGGAACCAGTGGAGTTTGTTAACAGTATATCTTTTATCTCTGCTCGGCCTGTAGGTAGTGGATGTGGACCGCCTGTTCACCAACATGGAGTCAGTGTGTGCCGTCTCAGCTGAGCTCCTACACCGGCTTCAGGAGGCCACTGCCGAGCCTGACCCCCAGGCAGTACTCACAGGTAACCTCTCAGCAGTCAAACACAGGGGCATCGGACTGGGGGTAAAACCACTACTGATTATAGGGGCCCAAGGGAGGTAAAAGTCTGGAATATATTTTATTTTACCTGGGTTGAGGAACATGGGGGCCCATCAGGACTGCCTATGCAGGGGCCCAGGATCTTGTGCTATGCCCAGCAGCTTTCAGTTGTTTCCGCACCACTAGATAAGGTGTAAAGTTGCTGACCTGTCTCTGGAATAAAGCTGAAGTTCACACAGTTATGTTAAGGGGGAAGTATTCAGTATAACAGAAGCATACCACCACTGAGAAATGACACAATCGCCTAATGTGTGAGGGATTTCACCTGCTCTGTTTTGCTTTGTGTTCACACATCAGGAGAGGTTTTCATCCAGGCCAAAGCTGTATTAGAGGAAGTCTATAAAATATACTGCTATCATCACGATGATGCCAACACCTTGCTCAAGTCCTATGAGAAGGAGAAGGAGATTCAGCAACAGTTCAGGACATGTACAAGTTCACTAAAGTAAATGCAGACATTTTCATTATTTCATTTCCAGTATCATAATTTGAAATATCATCCCTCAGAGTGATAATAACTGTGTTTAATTTCACTTTACAGGAAGATATATGAACAAGAGTAAGTACACATTCTGACAAACCATGCAACACATTTGTTTATGACAAAAATCTTTCAAATGTGTTTGTGAATATATTCCTTCAGATGTCTATTTGGTATGTGGTTGGTACTGATATCTCCTGAATTTTACCTCAGAGGAAAATCCAACCTGCTGGACATGGGCTCTCTCCTTATCAAGCCGGTCCAGCGGATCATGAAATATCCCCTGTTACTGGCCGAGCTTTGGCAGGCTACGCCCGATGACCACCCCGACCGCCAGCCACTGCAAGAGGCCCTCACTGCAGCCAAGATCATAAACCTGAACATCAATGAGTTCAAGAGAGGGAAAGACATTGGTAAGGGTGATCTCATAGGGGGCACAGTGGCAATGCCAAAAGCCAGTTGCCAGCCTCAGTGTACTGTATCTCTACTGTTCTCTGCCATATCTTCTCATATCAATGTGAAAAATCACTGCCATTTTGATGAATAGAAATAAGTACAATGTGTGAATCAATTGTGTACTGTCTCTGTGTTCAGTAATGAAGTACAAAAGGAGCGATGAAGAGGGCACCTTGAAAGGCAGGCTGAACAAGTTCAGCATCCACTCCATCAGGAAGAAGTCAGATAGGTTTACAGGTTACCTGAAGTTCCTCACAGGCGTCGAGCCACAGGTACTGATTAAAGCACTGAAGTGCAGCTGTGTTTGTTTGTTAATGTTAATTTGTATGTAGTCATTTACATTTGAGGATATACATTCAGTTGAAATTTTATGTTATAGACATAAATATGCCACATAGGTTTCCCACTGGAATGACAAATAACACTATTTTGTATGTAGGTTCGAGATGAACTGTTTGATAAGGAGGAGAAGTTGTTTCGCAGCCTGGAGAAATCTGTGCGACTGCTGGTCAAAAATGTCCTGTATTACTTGCAGCAGGCACAGGTACTTTCCCCTAAAACCACTGAATAGTTCTCCTAGAATGTTCTTGTTCTGTTTAAGTGTAGACAAATTATGAGGTTTTAATTTTCTCTACATACAGTAGATGTGGCAAAGGTAACACCCTCATGTCTTTCTTTTTCAGGAAATGGTATCTGTGACCGCACAGAATGCCGATGATCTTGGAAAAATTATGATGGATCCAGACGTAATAGACACCCATGGGTTTCACAGAACCAAGAATGACAATACTACCATAGACCCGTATAAGCACTTTGTGAGTTGTTTTGCTTAACTTGTATCAGTTTGAAAAGATGTATGAAATCCACCTTATTTTTATGTTTTCTTATATTTTCTCTTCTCTGTTGGCTACACCTGCTTCCTTTTTTTTATTTAACATCCACATTTTTTTTTTATCCTGCTTCTCACTTTTACCAGCTGTCCACCCCCTATTTAAAGAACATCCATTGCTGAATATTACTTGAATTTCCCCTAATAAGTATCTATCTATCTATCTATCTATCTATCTATCTGTCTGAATATACTTATTTTCTACTATGAGATACATTACCTTGAGCGTGTTTGCTGCAATGTTGTCTTGTTCTGAGTGCGAGTGTGTTTCTGTGCTGCTGTCCTCCACAGACGGAGAGAGTGGAGCGGCAGGTGTTGGCCCCTCTGTCCTCGTTGCAGAGCATGTTCGCCGCCCCGCAGAAGCTCATCCAGAAGCGCTACGACAAGCTGCTCGACTACTGCAGTCGTCTAGAGTCACGTTCTTCCCCCTCCTCCTCCGCTTCCCCCTCTTCTTCCTCTTCTTCCTCTTCCCCCTCGCCTTCTGAGGAGTCGTGCCTGGCGGGCCGAGACTACCAAGCCCTCAATGCCCAGCTGGTGGAGGAGCTGCAGAGGTTCAACGCGGCCGCTTGCAGCATCCTGAGCAACTGCCTTTTCTTCTTGGTGGCCCTACTACAGCAGCTGATGGAGATGGCCATGCAGAAATGCCCCTCCATCCACCAGCTCCCGGTTAGCACCTGATACATAGATAAATTAATGTTATTTCCATCTGGTTTGCCAGAGAAGGTATCCTAATTTAAGGTGGTGACCTAGTACAAACACCAAAAGAAACAAGCACAATGAATTTAGAAATTCTGCCTTCTTCAGTTCGATTCTTAATTAGCAATATTAATATTTTTCATTGTTTCTCATTGTGATATTCAGGCACCTTTGTCAAACATCAGTGAAGTCCAAAATAGTATCATGGAGGAGATTGGTAATCTCGCTTTCGTCAAGGATAATGCACAACGCTTGATGGAGAGGAAAGTGAGCTTCGAGAAACGAGACAAGAAAATAGTGGTAAGTGATGTCAAGATGGCAATTATAGAAATATAAAAATAACAACTCAAACAAGTATTCTACATGTCTGTTACCCCTGTGTGAGAGCCACTGTAAAACGTGTCTGGCATGATAACAGTGACAATTCAACAGTGATAATTACCCTGAATGGGGGTTTCAGCGCAGCATAATCACCTGAACACCCTCTTTAATAACTCGTCTCGGCTTTGGCTAGCTCCTTTCTACATTGATCTAATCACAAGTCAATTAAATGCACAATGTTGAGATCTTATCTTAGTCAGCAAAGTGCAGTGCGGTGATAAAGCTGTTGGGTCTTGGTTACTCATTGCGTACTTTTGTACCGTTTGCTCCCAGAGGGCGGCAGACTACTCAGTGGTGCTCCACCCTGGAGGACTGGTTAGCAGGTGCCACTGCCCGTCATGGGCGCTGATGGCTGTGCTTCTGTCAAATCCCCGCAGGCCCCAGAGATTCAGCGTCAGGAGGAAGGACACAGGGCCCGGCTGCTGGAGGAGTACCCTGCTCAGCGGCTCTACCAGCTGAAGCGCAACTGCAATGCCTGTCAGGAGCAAGACGTGAGCCTGCTGGAGGGGGAGCTGGTGGCCCTGCTGGAGGACCACGACCCACTGGGGAGCAGCAGCCGCTGGCTGGTACACACAGGCAGTAAGTGTGTGGTGTGTGTTTGTGTGTGTGTGTGTGTGAGTGAGTGAGAGATAGAGAGAGAGAGAGAGAGAGAGAGATGGAGGAAGGGATGTTTGTCAAGACATTTTATGTCAGATGAAATGTTTGCTCCAACCGACATGAAAATGGAGGCATCTTCATTTGAATATGGGCACATATGGGTGAATATTCGTATATGTGCGGTGTAACCAGCTGCATCATAAGAATGAGTCTCTATAGGTTACAGGTGTTCCATTAGGATGCTGTGATCTCCACTGAGTGACAGACATGAATCTAAGAGCTCTTTATTTTGAAATGATTTGTCGATATATATATATAAAAATATTTGTATCACATACCAATTATGCTCCTCTGTTCAGTGCACAGAACTGTCACACAATTATTTGTCCTACAGTATATCATGAATATATTTATCACTAAAATGAATATTTTAGAGGTGTGGAGGAAATGTAATCTTTTTTACTTCAGTTAATGTTATTATACAATTCATTTAAATATCTTAGTCATGGGATAAGAAATGCAGGGATGTCACTTGGAAGAACTGCTTTCCACAGTGAGAACAGTGGAAAAGTCCCAGCAGGCATTGCAATGTCACAGTTCTCCAAACTAGGCTCAATCCTGTCCCCTGAAGACTGTTGCCTCACAACAAGGCCAGCCTGCTGTTTGTAACTATGCTGTGATCTATGCCATGAGCAACAGCACCCACATCAACACAGCATGCCTTGCTGTGCAAAACCCAGTGACTCTCTCATGCAATGGAAAAAAAGGCTTAGGAAAATAGTTTGTGTATAGTGCAGTTGATGACAAACAGGTCTGAGTGAGTGGGGGGGTAGGGTAGGTGTTGGGGGGGGCAGTGTGGGTAGGTGTGTGTGTGGAGTGGGAGGTAGGTGGGGGGGGGGTGTGTGGGCTTGTGCACCCATGTGTGTGCACGTGTGTTTTCACTTTACAGAAAATCCACATAGAACTTTGCAATGCTGTGAATAGCAATTAGTCAATATTTTGAAGTTGAACCATACTTTAACTGCCTACCACATTTCAGTACTTTGAAATAAGATATCAAACTTCAGTCCACTGTCTATCCAGGTCCCCATCTGCTGACTCTGATCCCATATAAGCTGAGCTAGGATCACCTTTTTTCTTACAAAGCTGCCATTCACTCCCCATGTGGTTCAGAGGTGATCTCCGGTTTCCCCTCTGCTCTCCTGACAGACAGAGCTCTCTTTGTGTGTGTGGCAGGTACGCGGGGCTACGTGTACTCGTCCTTCCTGAAAGCCTACAACCCTCAGCGGGAGCAGGCGAGGGCACAGGCGGAGCAGACGGATGACTTTGACAACCTGAGCCTGTTTGTGTCAGGAAGCGGCAGCAGCAGCCTTCGCAGTTTCAGCCTCCATACCTCTGACAGCACCTCCACCCTCTCTGGCCTGCAGGGGGAACCAGAGAGCGCAGAGGACGCTGAGACCAGTGAAGACCAGCAGGTAAGTTTCCCACACTGGTATTGTCAAATATCTGGGGAGGACAAAATTAGAATCTGCTGAATTTCAAACTGCTAATATGCTAACAATGCCTGCATGCCATTATCAGTGTTAGAGGAATACAAAATTGCAGTATTTAGTGTTTGGGGAATACAATTTTTAAGAATAAATTAACTTGTCTGAGAATGCCTAGTTGAAGGGCTGCTTAGGATAAAAAAATAAATTTAAAAAAATCAGGCGTACTTAAAATGTTTGTGATGCTACTGTGCTGCCTGCAGTTACATGTCACTGGCCATTCCAGATAAGCCTGACATAGCAACAAACTGCAAAACAATATAGATAACTCCAACATACTGTCTTGAAAAATGCTGTCAGTGTATCGCAGGTAACTTAAATATGACATATCATGACATGCCATTATCCAGTGTGCCATATGGCAGGAAGAGCTCTCTTATAGAATTAATCATTAGAAACCTCACAGCATATACAGGAAATTAGCAGCTGTCAGGTTCATAGGGATTGCTTCTGTCTCAGAGATAAGAGCTATCTGACATTTATGACATTATTGTCATGTAACATGTTAAGAATGCATAAGTTCCCCTACGTTTGTGTCAGTGTTTATGCTGGGCACACTTGGAATTGTCTGATAATCATGAACATATCACACCCTCAGTTATTTAAACATGCTGACCGGATGCACTAGGTGGTCTACATGTCAGTTGTGTTCCTTGAATGTCACCATGTCTGACAAAAATAGTGTAACCCTAGAGGTAGATGAACAGTGCCATCTGTTGGTGATCTTTGCCAGCCATAAAAATAAGGCCAATCAGGTGGGTTGTGATGCAGGAAACTAGGTATTCAGGGAGCTTATCTGTTTTAAGCCAATAGGCAACACCACCTACAATTGATCAACTTGTTGCTTTGCAGTTTTATGCAGTGTATGCTTTCCAAGCACGCAGTGACCAGGAGCTGACCCTTCAGGAGTACCAGCATGTCCGCATCCTCCAGTTTAACGACCTCGGAGGCAACAAGGATTGGTGGCTTGCTGAGGCCAACGGCCAAAAGGGCTATGTCCCAGCTAATTACCTCGGAAAGATGTCCTACGCTTAGACCGCAATACACATTTATTTCTTAAGTCCGTCTGACTGAAAGACTGGTCAGTATGAAGTGATGAAATGGCCGTGGACAGTGCAGTTCCATTGTGAAATCGAGCATTTCCCTAAATAATTTTCTTATACGTGCTAAGCACTTTCCACACACATTCAGTGTTGAAATCAAGAAGTGTGTCATCAACTATCTTATTATATTATTGATACAAATGTAATATATGCTTATATGAATATATTATTGTTTTTATAGTAAATATATTGATCAAAAATAAAATCTGAATATAGTGCAATTATCACTTTTACAAAGATCTACAAAATGAATAAAGATTGTATGATGAACATTGTCTCTGTTGTGTAAAAACTTAAAAAATACAGTCTGTTATCCTGATGAAAGGTTGTTGATATTTGAGCTGAACAGCCAATCAAATTATCACACACATTGAATGGACAGCTAGATCACTGAATTTGATAAAAGGTATATTCAGGGTTCCCACTCTAAGTCAAATGTAAAATTTCATGACTTTTCCCTGAGAAAAGAAAACTGAATTTTGATGACTTACTATGTAATGAATGGTACAATATACCGACCAATGATTTCAGAGCAGTCATGTAGCGTTCAAGAATCTTTTACTTTGTTAGAGCAGGAGATGAATAAATGGGCACTGAATAAACAAAGTTGGGCTCCTCAAGCAGGCAGTAAAGCTAATAACAAGATGTACACCAGTTCTGCGTGGACATATTTGTGTTCATGTATTTTGGCAAGTAAATTGTAAACTCCTACAACAAAATTCCCTGATATTCCATGACTTTGTCCCAAAAAGGATAAAATTCCCTGACTTTCCATGTCTGGAAAAGACTTTCCAAAATTCCATGATATTCAAGAAATTCCATGACCCGTGGAAACCCTGTATATTGGATTAGCGTCACACACCACATTTGCTCAATTAGCGAGATGTTTGTGAGTGGAAAACATGGTAATTTCATGGTCACTAACATTTTCAGGAATTTGCTTTAGAATTCCAAGATGGGTTGCTTTACAAAGGGCAAAGGAAAAAATGACATGTCATTGTTACTGTATTTTAGGATGCAAACACAAAAAAAATCTTACTTAAAAATGTTATTTATTAAATGTCCTTAAAAACACATTGTCAGTGATCCATGGAGACAGAGTGAGGCAAAACATACCCACATAAAGGTCCATGCTACTCCAGCAGCATTGATTTAGTATCTTAATGGAATTAGATGATAAATGGCAATGTCTCATCCCAGCAGTCTGGCTTCCCCTTCATCTCAACATTGCCCCCTTTCACTTCTTCAACTTCTTCTGTGCTGCTTTCTTCTTCACCATCTGCAGTCTCTTCATGGCTTGAAGCTGAGACTCCTGTGAGGTGGGTGCTTTACCGTCAGCTGATGACTTGTTCCCGTTGTTGCCGTTGCCACCTCCGTTGCCGCCCCCGTTATTCCCTGAGCCCCCGTTCCCTCCCAGGCTACTGCTGCCACTGGAGGAGGAGGATGAAGAGGAGGCCCCCGGGGAGGAGGCTCCAGCCACGGTCACCTTCCCCAGGCTGTCCCCACTGGAGGAGCGGCTCAGCACCTGCTTCCCCAGCGTCAGCGGTGGAGGTGGCTTCAGGGGCACTGCGCTAGACCCATTGTTCCCGTTATTGTTTCCTCCTGGGCTGCCAGACACTTTGGTGCCCAGGCCTGATTTGCCACCGGCCATTCCAGACAGGCCAGCAGGCTTGGTGCCAGAGGAGGGAGGCGTGGATTTACCACTGGTGCCCTGAGTGGTTGAGCCCAGCTTTGTGCTAGAGGGGCCGGCAGTGGAAGTCTTGGTAAAAGCTGCCCATCCAGTTAAGCCACTAGACTGCAAGGATGCACTGCTTGCGGTGTTAGATGAAGCAGCTGCCGATGCCTAAAAAAACATTTAAATGTGTTGCATTTAAACACATTAATGTGTGAACATGGACATAGCTTGCTCTATAAAATAGTTGTGGTGATACTATGCACACAGTATGGTTTACAATTTCTAACTTATCTTTATGAAACCTACTGACCAGGTTATGAAACCTGCAGACAGGAAACCTGGTAAGTGTGGTTGTGCTCAAGCTTACCTTAACTTCTGTTCTCTTGAAGGCCTGGAATGTGTTGGTGGTTTCCACTTTGGGTTTCAATTCAGGCTTTTTCACTAGTGAGTCCTTCACAACAGGGGCTGCACATGATGTCATAGTAGGAGAGGGCTTCTGTGGGGGCTTCTGGGTTTTCTGTGCCTGTGAAAGAATAGAACATACAGGTGATATACATTCAAAAGCTCTATTGAGAACAGTGACGAAGAAAAGGTTGTAATGTACCCTGTGTATGCTTTATCTTACCATGCGCTTCATTTGCCTGGTGCACCGTGCACAGTACCACACCAACCGTGGATCATTAACGTCCTTGTCAGTGACTTGTGGTTTGTGGCAGTCCTGGTGATACAAGTTGTGGCACTCCTGACATTCTACTAGCTGATTACCTGATGTGACAGTCATCTGCCTGTAAAAAAATGGAAGGCCATATGTTTAGCACGCCAACATATTTAACCTTTAAAGGATTTCATGTACTATCGGTAGTATAGTTCCACACATGCAGACATTACTACAAGACTGTTTTGTGGACACATGCCTGCAAACCACACAAGCAAGGCCCATCTCCATAGCAAAGATATCAGCGCTGGTTTCATCAAGGCCCGAAAGGTCAGGCAGGCTCAGTTCTTTGCTAGCTGGAACAGTGATTGGGGAGGTGCGGTTCTCCAAAGGTTTCTCTGTCCGGGCCTTCTTTGGTGGATCAGCTACATCCAATAAATCTGTAACCCTAACCTATAGGATCACAAAACAGGTTTATATTTTACAAATAATTGGGGCGGGACAAGGATATTATGGATTCATGACTGTCTTCAAAAAGAGAACACACCTTTTCACTGGGCCTTTTCTCACTCTCCTTTTTGCTCTTTTCTGAACTGCTTGATTTACTGCTACTGCTGCTGGAAGATGAAGAGCTGGAGGAGGACTTTGAGTCCTGTTTAATTAACGTTACCTTAGGGCCTGGCACCTTAGGAACCTCAACCTCCTGCAAAACAGCAGCAGCATCAGGGAGACATTAGAGTTCTGAAAGGTTTCTGAATTTTATTCACAGGAAAGAAAGGAATGGGGGGGGTAAACCTTCTGTAAGGTCCGGTAGGTCGAGTCGCTCCCTCTGGCCATTGATTCATCAAGTAACGCCTTCAACTTTTCGGAAGAGTCTTTACTTTTCGAATGCAAGTATCCCAGGCCTTTCAGAAAGATAGGGTCTAGTTCAAGACTAACTGATCCAGCCATAATTTTACCTGTGGGTACAGATAAAATAAAACGTACATGAGAACCCCTTCGGCTCAAATAGCAATAGTAGTAATAATAACGTTACTGCTAAAAAGACATTGCTGAAGACATTGCTGAAATTGCGTTAATGTGGCGAATGAATTTACCTGATGATGAATTCATTTATTTAGAAATAGCAAGCAACAGTGATGATACTTGAAGCTAAGTAAATGTTAGAAACTAACATCACTGTCTCCAAGAATCTTAAAATCATAGTTAAATAACCACAGTAAATCGGACAAATGTTCATTAATTTGCAGGAAGTGCAGGTAGCATTATGGCTAGGTTATTTTTCACCGGTATATCTTACCTGTTATTTGTTAGGATTATAAAATGTATTCAGCTACCAGGCGAACAAAGTCACAGTATTTGAGAACGTGCTATTGATAACATTAAAGCACAAATATTATATCGGACAGTAATGTCACAATAATAAAGCACTTTCAAGCTTAGCCAGCTAGTTCGCCGCCAGACGTCTCCAACGCTGTCCAACCTTTAAATCCTCCTATGGAAACACGGCCTAGTTCATCATTTCATTTATTCGTTCGTACATTCGTTTTCCCCAATATATTATATATGTATACAACAGACTTAAGCAATAATCCAATGTAAATAATCCCCATATTTAAACAAGGGCTATACATTTATGTACAATTTCACTCAGGGAACGCTCGGATCCTATCGACTAGTTTTAAGCGTTACACAAGGAACATGGGACATGTTCGCGATAACGATTGGTTGCGCAGGTTGTGCAGGCGGGCTAACACTGCGCAGATTGGACACAAGATACTCAATGATGACAGCATTAGCAAGTCAAGTCAAGTCAAGTCGGCTTTTATTGTCAATTTCTTTACATGCACTGGTCATATAAAGAATTGAAATTTCGTTTCTTACTTTCCCATGCAGACAGACATGCTTTAAATACAGACATAGACATACTATAGACATAGCCATAGACAATAAACATTAAATTAAAGTGCAAGACTGAAATATAGAACATGTATGTATCAAAATAGAAATATAGGACATATATATATAAAAAAATAGAGGTAGTTGTGTTGTATATTTATATAGTCTTAACAGTTACATGAAGTTTAAACTTGTGCTTGTGTGACCTGTATATTTACATTGATATGCAGTATGCAGTAATTTCAAGTATATCAGGCTTGATGTGAAGCAGCAACACGTTAGGCTCTTGCAGTCACAGTGCAGTTCCACAGGGCGGTGTTGGGGGTGGGGGGTAGGGTAGACAGGATCCTAGTTTCCTAGGTTCCTGGCTGGCTGGCTGGTGGGTGGGGGGGGCTGTCAGTGATGGGAGAGTGGGTAGAGTGTTCAGCATCCTGATTGCTTGGTGGATGAAGCTACTTGCCAGTCTGGTGGTGCGGGAGCGGAGGCTCCTGTACCGCTTTCCAGAGGGCAGGAGGCTGAACAATTAGTGGTGCAGGGTGGGTTGTATCCTTGACAATCATTAGTGCTTCTAAGCGGGTGAGGCGGGTGGTGTAAATGTCCTGCAGGGAGGGGAGTGGTGCTCCAATGATCCTCTTAGCTGTGTTAACAGTGCGCTGGAGGGTCTTCCTGTTCTGATCTGTGCAGCTTCCGCCCCACACTGTGATCCTGCTGGAGACGATGCTCTCGATGGTCCCTTTGTAGAATGTAGTCATGACAGGAGGCGTGGCACTTGCCTTCTTCAATTTGGCGCAAGAAGTAGAGGCTGCTGGGCTTTCTTAAGCCAGTGATGCTGTGTTGGTGGTCCAGGAGAGGTCGCCGCTGATGTGCACCCCCAGAAATTTTGTGCTGCTCACTCTCTCCACAGCATCTTAAAATTGGATGGACAGTGGTGGCAGTTGTTTGTGGCCTCTCTGAAAGTTGACAACAATCTCCTTGGTCTTGCTGACATTTAGCAGGAGGTTGTTGTCTTTGCACCATTTAGCCAGCAGGTCTACTTCTTCTCTGTAGTGAGCCTCATCGCCCTTAGTGATGAGGCCCACCAGTGTTGTGTCGTCCGCAAACTTCACCAGATGGTTGGAGCTGTGAGTGGTTGTACAGTCATGTGTTAGCAGTGTGAAGAGCAGGGGGCTGAGCACACACCCTTGAGGGGCCCCGTGCTCAGGGTCAGAGTGCTTGAGGTGTTGTCCCCGACACATACTGCTTGTGGTCTCTGCAACAGGAAGTCCAGCAGCCAGTTGCAGAGGGAGGTACTGAATCCTAGCTTGTCCAGTTTGCTGATGAGTTGTTGTGGTATTATGGTATTGAATGCTGAACTGAAGTAAGTATTGAAGCATTACACTGTTCTATATAATAATAATAATAACAATTTTAAAAATCATGGGTTTTCCCAGCACCTCTTCACCATGCTTATCTTTGTAATCACGATAGCCTGATACAATCAGCTACACCAATTTATTTTAGCATTTCCCTTTAGTTTACTCATTTGACAGGGTTTGGAACTAGAAAAAGTAAAATACATGAATGATAATGTAGTCTAAGGATTTCACGTCATAATTCATGTATCCAGTCCCCAGTCAGTTACTGTGCCTAAACGGGGATTCGAGCCCTGGATTGCAGGGGTAAAACAATCAAATTGGGGGGGTATTCCTTTAAATACCAATCTCTGAAGAGCAGAGATCAAAAGCCACAGTAGCCTATCAGTCTGGAAATAAAGGCGTCAGGCAGTCCTGTTATATAAATATACTCCTAGCACGATTATAATCGGCTGACTGAATCACTGTTTGACATAATTTATTTGATCACTGTGTTCAATTAGATAGGTCCTTAAATATTTAAGGTAAGTGTACATTGTGGACTTAAACTACCATGCGAAAAATGCTAGCAAGTTAGCATAACTAGCTGGGGGGAAATGGCCAACTTGTAATTCATGAGCAAAACTAAAATGTCCCTTTGTCTAATGATACGTGTTTTCTGCTACTACCTGTCTGCCCGTCAACTACGATGTCCCATGTTCACCATATTTCCAACTACACGTTGACATTGCAACTCAGTTCCTTTGTCGCATAAGATAACGTTAAGTTAACGTTAGCGGTGTTCGGATAGTAGTTGAAGTGGCCTACCGGTAAGTTAGTTAGCTGATGGTAAGCTAGATTGCTATCGGTCTTGGACGAGTGTTAACACAAAAGTGAACGTTAACTTTGAGCTTAGCAGTTACCCCAAGTTTGGGATATAAAGTCTGCTATGTGTAACGTAGTGCTATCATGTTAACATTGTAGTCTATCTAACGTTAGCATTCTGTCAGGACACCCTTCTTCATCTTGGTGTTACTTTTAGCTGCTAGGCGAGGGAACGTAAGTTAACTTAGTATGGCTAGCCTATGTCGCCAAATAACGTATATGATTTCAGTGCCGTGCCTTTTATAGTGAAATTATTTTGCATTTGAACACGCGTGCGTAGCATTATGTCTGAGAACGATAACTCACCTAGAACTAGGTATGCGTTGATTTTCGCTCAAATTCGTTTGTTTTAGGTGTAGCAGTAGTGTAACGTCAGAGAATGTCTAAACGGGCTCTGGTAACGTCAGCTAACTTTACCCTTTCGGTGTCGTTCTCTCATGTGTATGGGCGTATTAACGTTGTATATTACTGGTAATTAAATTGTGTTGACCTCCAGTAGTTAATAATGATCATTGAATGTGTAACGTTATTAGGTGGATTTCTAGGCATCATAAATGGTTGTTTGTACGCGCTCGATACCAGGAACACATTGAACAGCGGTGGTGCCTGATGGAAAAAGGAACGACGCCACAAGTACACTTGCTAAACATTTACGGCTAGTTGGGTTTTCATTTCATCTTATTGAGAACGTTTAATCCATTTCCGAAAGATCTTACTTGCTGTGCAAATAAAAGTGGGGTATAGCTGTTTCTCCCCCTGATAAATTTGTTATATTGGTAAAATAAACGAACTAATTGTTAACGTTAGCCGGCGTGAATTTAGCATTCCATTAGCAGCTAGCTATGAAAGATAAGTGTCATCCACTGCAAACGGGTCAACGATATCTTCAGACCTTGCATCCTTAACTTGGTCAGTGCAAGGGTCTTGTATAGTAACAGTAGCTATAAGGTTCAATCATGCGTTTTGTTTCTTATGTAAAAATTGTCAGTCTGTGTTGAACACGGTCGTCTATACATAGTGCCTTACTGTCATACGAAAATAAGACGGGTGTGATAACAACGTGCTAATGTTCTACACGCACACATTAAGTCGAAGAAGTAGGCTTAGTCATGAAATAGGACGTTGAATATTATATCAATTGACGAATGTGTTGTCTAGCTGTGCAGCAGCCTCGTCCTTTAAACTTTGGTCTTGGGTGACTGGAGGGAGAAAACGGAGATTAATCTAGAAAAACTCATAGAGCTCTCATAGATTCCTTTCATTTTCATCCCAAGCCCAACAATTATGGCTTCAAATTTGGAGCAATGACATTGTAGGCCTATTAGTTGTAATATTTCATTATTTTGAATGTACTGCAGCATCAGTCACTTTCAATGTGTATACAATTTGTACTTGCTTGGAATTATAATATCCTGTACAGCAAGAAAATTGCACTACAGCCTTACTTGGATGATCAAGATTCACGTTCAGATTTTTGTTGCTTGTTGGTCTCATTTCAGTAATTCAAATTGTTTACCAAAGAAATGGTGATGGAGAAGCCAAGTCCCCTGCTTGTAGGGCGGGAGTTTGTGAGGCAGTACTATACACTTCTGAATAAGGCACCAGATTTTCTCCACAGGTATGTATAGTTAGTACCCTGCTTCAGTTGTAGGTTAAATACTTTTGTATTCCTTGCCAATATTACTAGAAATGTTACTGCAATCTGTCCTCTAATCTGACAGGTTCTATGGAAGACACTCATCGTATGTGCATGGAGGTCTGGACTCCAATGGAAAGTTGGCAGAGGCGGTGTATGGCCAGGCTGTACGTACATATTTGAGTCACATTCCTTATTCCAGTGTGTAATATTACACTAGTTTCTTTTGAATAGACATCTGTCATGTCTGGCAGGATGAAGCCTGGTTTTAAAATTTTCCTTAATAATCCACTTTTGCAGGAAATTCACAAGAAAGTCATGTCGCTACAGTTTAGTGAATGCCACACAAAAATAAGGCTTGTTGATGCCCATGCCACCCTGAATGATGGGGTCGTTGTCCAGGTGTTGGGGGAGCTGTCAAACAATGGGCAGCCCATGAGGAAGTTCATGCAGACCTTTGTCCTTGCTCCAGAGGTAACTTGTTCACACAAAACATTGCAGAGTATTTGTCCTACTTGTGACTGGAAATGGGTAATGATGTGTCTGTGATTTAGTTACTGGTGTGATTGTTTCCACAGGGTTCTGTGGCTAATAAATTCTATGTACACAATGACATCTTCCGCTATGAAGATGAAGTTTTTGGAGATTCTGAGGCTGAACTTGATGAAGGTGAGTGTTTACTTGTCAATGATGGTTATGTGTAATAATGTCAAAAAATAGTGAATTGAATTATGAGATCTTTTATTCATCTTCAGAATCAGAAGAGGAAATGGAGGAGGAGACTGAAGAGAGGCAACCCTCTCCTGAACCTGTTCCGGAGAATTCCAATGGCACCAACTACTATGAGCCACATCCTGTGAGGTGAACCTTCTCTCTCACGCAGACACAACAAATTGGAGACATAGTAATGGTTTCTGCTGTCACAGGCAAACACACGCAGTCTCCCTTACACAGTCGGTCTACTTTCTCAGTAATGGTGTTGAGGAACCGCTTGAGGAACCAGCCCCTGAACCAGAACCAGAGCTAGAACCTGAGCCAAAGGCCAAGGCCCTCAAGGTGGAGATAGAGGAGAAGGTTGTGGAGGAGAAGGAAGAGAAGGTACCCTCACCTGTGCCTGAGGAGGCGCCATCCAACACCCAGGAAGCACCCAAGGTCAGACACCACCTTGGTTTTGTTGAAGAAAACGAAGTCCACTGTGCCTTTGTTTTGTGTGTTTTTTTTTTTTTTTTTTCGTTTGTTTTTAAATGGTGATGTCTTGCAGACTTTTTCCTGGGCCTCGGTGACCAGTAAAAACCTTCCTCCAAGTGGCACTGGTGTGACGCCCCATGTTCTCAAAGCACCAAGCTCACAGGTGAATGTCTTGCATTTGTGATGTTTATATTTATTTGTGTGTGTTTAGTAGGGATGCATGATATATTGGCGGCCAATATAATATTGGCCAATAAGTGAAAACATTTAAATATTATGATTATTGTTCCGATCAATTCCGGCCGATAATTTTCGCCAATATTTTTTAAAGCCCTAATTTCCCAACTAGGCCAAAGACCCATCTGGCTACACTGAGCTACTTAAGCTTCTTCCTCAAAATAATGTATGTTGATGTATTTCACCATTCTAACAAGATCTGTGGATCTGAGTTGTAATCTGTGCAGCCCAAAATCCTCTCATGAATGATCCTTCACTTAATTTTAAGTGAAGGATCCTCCTTCACTTAAAGGAGCCACATATAGGCCTAGGCTACTGCAGCTGCTATTTTGTTGACTGCTGTACCATTGAGGACTGTTATGAGTTTTGTCCAGCATTGGTGGTAGGTAAAATTACTGCAATTAAATGATGCTTATTAAATATTGTCCCCAATTCATGACATGAGACATGAGGATTCAGACATGAGGCTGACCTAAGCCACACTTGAATAAACGAAGGCTAGATGCAGCTAACTTGAGTTAATGGAATGGCTTCAGCCTCAAGTGAAAGTCTACGCTAGTTCAAGCCAGGATATTTTAGTTAAGCGCCACCTTCATTAGCGAGGTTGATGGAATACCCTCCTGACTTGATGTCCTAGTTTATTGATGTGCTTGTTTCTTGTTTCTCTTTTTAAGCCCCGAGGGGACATTAAGACTGAGGCTCAGGCTCCGCCAATGCGGCCCCGGGACCAGCGGACTCGTGACAGACCAACCTTCACTTCAAGAGGACCCAGGCCTGGTGAGAAAATAAATCATCCACCTTAAGGCACTACTGTTTTTCACCACCAGGGATCTCTGCTGATTACTTCATTTTAATACCATTTAGATGGTGTTGCCCCGGTGGAATCCCAGGTCGGAAAACCACATTTAAGCTTCATCAACAAAGGTGAGGTGTAGTGTTTCCTTTGTGTGTGAAATAAACTTTGTTTGAGGGGAGAAAAGTCTTTCTACCTAAGCAACACCAAGATGTGAGGCATGTTTTTGTAAGGCACGTTCTGAAGAAAACCCAGCTTGGTTGTCTCTGAATATGGAGTTTGATCTGCAGGGAGGGGAGAGCCAGAGCAGAGTGACACAGAGGGCAGACGGATGGTGAGGTACCCAGACAGTCATCAGCTCTTCGTGGGCAACCTCCCTCATGACATTGATGAGAACGAACTAAAGGACTTCTTCATGTGTGAGTATTGTCCTATTTAATCAACTTTTGTTTTTAAAGGAATACAAAACGTTTTTGAAGGAAACATTACAATATATAGAACCCTAGACTCACAGGTGTCTCATTTAAAGCCCTCCTTTTGCCCCTCTGACATCATGCCCTCTCGACTGTTCAAGGAAGTTTTCAGTATACTCTGCCCCATTATACTAGCTATTATAAACTGCTCTTTATCCATTGGTACTGCCCCCTCTAGCTTTAAGTATGCCATAGTCCAGCCTCTGTTAAAAAAAAAAAAACCAGTCTGGACCCCAGCGACCCCCAAAACTTTAGACCCATCTCTAAGCTACCTTTCCTTTCTAAAATCTTAGAAAAGGTGGTTTTCCAGCAGCTTTCCTCCCACCTGAACAACTGCAACATCTTGGATAAGTTTCAGTCAGGCTTCAGAGCCCTTCGCAGCACAGAGTCTGTCTTACTTAAAGTTTTTAACAACATTCTGCTCACCGTAGACTCTGGTTCATGTGCTGTCCTTCTCCTTCTTGACCTCAGTGCTGCATTTGACACTATAGACCACAACATTCTGCTGGCACGCCTACATGACAAAGTAGGACTGCGAGGCTCAGTCCTAAACTGGTTTAGGTCCTATCTGGAGGACGTAACCTTTTGTGTCAAAGTAGGTAACCAGTCTTCCCAGTCTTCCTCCATTGCTGCAAGTAAATATGGTGTCCCCCAAGGGTCCATTCTAGGCCCCCTGCTCTTCTCCCTCTACATGCTGCCCCTGGGCGCCATGCTCCAGAAGCACAACATCCAATATCACTGCTAGGGATCGACCGATATGGATTTTTTTAGTACCGATACCGATTTTTTTTCTATCAGCCTTAGCCGATGACTGATACAGGCTGCCGATTTTCTTGAGCCGATATATGGAGCCGATACTGCTTTTGGTCCCTCAATTTACATCATACAAATGACATATAATTACACAAATGATGATAACAAATGTTATAAGTCTCAATTTTAAAAAAGGAACTTTTATTAAACTTATGGATGGGTGCACTGCATATGGTTAACTGTACAAGAGTAGAAGGCTTTCATCAACATCCTACAACACAGCCTTGATGATGCATTGCTTGCTGACATATTATAAGACATAATTCAGGTCATCGCAAAATGTCCTGTCAACACATTTAAATCATTTAAGAAAACAATAAGACTGAAAAGTAGCTGAAATAAAATGCTTAATTTGTAATTTAAGACTGTATGGTTTCAATTTTATTTTCTAAAGAGTTGCCAGATTTGTCAACCACAGAACATAAATCAGCAGAGGAAAATAACGTGGCGTCAGATGTTTCTGTTCTAAACGGCATCAACGTTTAAAGGTGTAAAAACAAATCTCTCAAAGTTTTAAAAGCGCTCCTTCAGGTAGCGCAGCACTCTCATATCAGCTCGGATGCGTGTGTCCCACTGAGTGAGACAGACACACAAACTTCTGTTTGGCAGCTCAACTACCATTGAACTGGATTAATGATGATAACGTTAGCAAACAGCACTAAACACAAGGCATACACGGTACATTTATGTCTGGTACATGATAAACGTTAACACAAATTAATATTCAACAACGTATAACACGTCTCTCATTATTAAAGCTCTGCGATGGCAACTCCGCCCAGTTCAAAGGGAGAGGAGTAGGGAGAGACACACACACACCACACGTGTCCAAAACTCAGCCAGGTGGTCGCTGAATTAAACTCCCACAAATACCACGGAACAACGTCGGCATTAGGCTACTTAATCATATCATTGGCCAGTGTTCGTAACAGCTACCGCTACGCATAGGCCTACATAGCCTACAACTTAGCTATTTGCAGCTCCCTAAATACAATGGAAAGCAGTTTTATAGACGAGGCATTCAGGGAGGGAGACACACAAACACCACACGCGTCCAAAACTCAGCCAGCGGTCGCTGAATAAAACTCCCACAAATACCACGAACAACGTTGGCATTACTTAATCATTGACCAGTGTTCGTAACAGCTACCGCATGCATATGGGTAGCCTACAACTTAGCTATTTGCAGCTCCCTAAATACAATGGCAAGCAGCTTTTATAGACGAGGCATTCAGCATTAAATAAAGTATCTATCTATCTATCAATCATTTGCGTTTTCCATTTGGACCCACAAACTTGCTTCCACTTTCAAAGTGTATGGCAATATTTCAGCTAAGTCAAACAGTTAAAAGATGCTTTTAAAGTTTACTGTTGTCTTGAAGATCATGCCTTCAGCACTCTGCTAGTGGGGGAGGGGCACTCTGCACGTGAATTGCAGCATCTCCAGCAACACAGAGCTGCCTGTGGACGCCTGTATGTAAATAATGCGGGGGGAAAACTATCGGCGAACGCAGCCGCTTATCGGCCGATGCCGATACACTTAAAAAACGCAAATATCGGCCCGATCTATCGGTCGATCCCTAATCACTGCTATGCTGATGACACACAGCTCTATCTGCCTTTCAGTCCAAATTGCACTTCCACCCTCAACAAACTGTTTAGCTGTCAAATCCTGGATGGCATGCAACTTTTTGCAATTAAATGAAAGCAAAACAGAAATAATTCTTTGGCTCCCCCTCCTCTGTCGCCAACCTAAGCAGTGCACTTGGTCCTCTCTCACCTAACCTGCATAGCCTAGTCAAAAACCTGAGCGTTCAGTTAGATGGGTCCTTGAATTTTAACAAACAAGTCAGCAGTGTAGTCAAAGGCAGTTTCTACCAATTAAGAACCATAGCCAAGCTAAAACCCAAATCTAAAATCGGTCTGCAACTGATCTTGAAACCGTTCAAACTGATCTTGAAATCTTCATCTCCTCCTGCTTAGACTACTGCAATTCTCTGTACATTGGCATGTCACAATCAAATCTAAATAAACTCCAGCTGGTACAAAACGCTGCTGCTAGGCTCCTCACCAACACCAAAAAGAGTGATCACATAACACCAATTTTTCCGGTCAAATTCAGGATTGAGTTTAAAATTTTACTTTTTGTTTTTAAAGCCCTAAGAGGTTTAGCCCCATCTTACATCTCTGAACTTCTGCCCCCACACTCTACTACCAGGTCACTCGGGTCACAAGACCAACTACTGCTGTCCCACGTACACGCCTTAAAACCTGTGGCGACCGAGCTTTTTCTGTAGCTGCTCCAAAGCTCTGGAATACCCTTCCTCCACATATCATATCATCCCCTACAATTACCTCCTTCAAATCCAATCTCAAGACATATTTTTTCTCACTTGCAGTATGATGTTTTTGGTCTTGTTTTAATTTTTTTATTTATCTTATTTATTTTCTTGTCGCTTCTACTAATGCTGTCTTGATATGAATAATCACACTTAGTTTGTGTAGATGTATGGCCTTTGTGTAGATGTATGGTCTTATTGTTATGACCTACTAGCTAACCTTTTCTTTGTTCAGCACTTTGTCTCAACCCCTGTTGTTTTTAAATGTGCTATATAAATAAATGACTTGACTTATTGTAGCTACATTTTTTTTTTTTTTATGAATTTGTGCTTTTTCTCCTTTTCTCTAGCATTCGGCACTGTTGTTGAGCTCCGGATTAACACCAAGGGCGTCGGCGGAAAGCTGCCGAACTTTGGTTTTGTCGTCTTTGATGACTCTGATCCCGTGCAGAGAATCCTTACAGCTAAGGTGCGAACGGTATAAAAGGTTTCCCCCACATTACATATTTTAAAACAGGTTTCTAGTGTTGCTTTAGGAAATCTGTTCTATATGTGCCTTTTAAAAAGAATCATATAAAGTGCAGTGGACCGCACAGTAATGTACACTACCAGTCAAAAGTTTGAAGACACTTGGAGAAATTTCCATTCCACTCCATTATAGACAGAATATCAGCTGAGAACCCTTTTGCAATTATGTAAGCACATAATGTAATCTGAAAACTGCTGCCCTGATTGAAAAAACAATCCAAATGATCTCAGCTGGTATTCTGTCTATAATGGAGTGGAATGGAAATTTGGAAAGTGTCTCCAAACTTTTGACTGGTAGTGTAGCATTGCTAGAATGTCAGTCACTACATTTGAGGTCCTGACAATCAAAACAAAAGTTTTTGTATTGGCTGTAAAATTGTACCCTCATTTTGACCCACGTTTGTCTGGTCTTGATTTCGTCTCAGCCCATCATGTTCCGTGGCGAGGTGCGTCTGAACGTGGAGGAGAAGAAAACGAGGGCTGTGCGGGAGCGCGAAACCCGTGGCAGCGGACTGGACGACCGCAGAGACCTGCGACGCAGCGACCGCGGCCCTGGAGGCCCCCGCGGCGTGTCCGGTGCAGGGATGATGAGGGAGCGCGATGGTAGGGGCCCACCCCCCAGAGGGGGCATGGCCCCTAAAGCAGGTCAGGGCTCCGGCAGAGGGGCCGGCCCACAGGGTGAGGGCCGCTTCAGCACCCAGCGTCGCTGAGCCTGCAACGCCCCTGCAGTTTGGAAGTAGTACCATGTTCATCTTTACCGTTCGCGTTAACGAAAGAAAAAGATCTACATGTATACAAGTATATACTTTTTTTTTTTTCTTTTTTTTTTATTATGTTTTTTTTTTTTTTTTCAAGTTGGAATGTGACGCAGCCTGCCAACCATTTATTTTGGTTTGAAACAGACAAACAAAATCCTTTGCTACTAGCTTTTGAGCAGAGCATCCTTTTCTGGTTTCTCCAGATTTCACGAACTTCAATTTGTAAATGTGACTAAATACAAACCAACAAGGAATTATCTGCAGAGTTTGGCGGAACTGGTAGACTTTGGTTTTGATAGTTTAGCCCATTTGGCAAAGAGATTACATGCCTCAAATTTATTGAGGAGATACTTTGAGAAAGCCCTCCATTGCACATTTTTTCTATGATCGGTTTCTTCTCATTACCATTTAATAAGTGTTGGGTACACATTTTGTGCAGTTGGCAAACTTGCCTTTTATTTCTTAAATTCTTTTTTACTTTTCTTTTAATAAATACTGCTTCAGCAGCATAAAAATGCACTCATTCATATGCACTAATGGGTACTTTGACATATTGACACCATAATATGCAGCTTGATGGACACCCTGACTTGATGTCTTTAAGCTAACCTATTGAACTGGGCAGGATTCCCTTACTGCCTGTGTGTGCTGTGACCAATATTTCTCATACCTGTTTAAGGTTTCTGTTATTGCTGGAAAGTAACAAAGTTCTTTTTTTATTATTATTTCAAGAAAGCTGCACCCTGGACTCAAAGCCTAAAGGGAAAAAAAACAAACCTTATGTGCACACAGCAACAATGTACATGAACAATAGGAGGGTGTGACATTGAAAGTGGCAGTTTGTTTGTTTTCTTTATCACTGAAAGATTTGTTTTTATTTTATCATTGTTAATGTTTTTTTAACCCTACTCTATAGTGAAGGATGGCTAGAGGGATGTCTGGATCAGCACTGACTCCATATGAGATGCCATATGAAATGTATGGTTAAAAACTGAAAAAAAGATACTTTAATGAACAGTCCTGTTTCAGCAGGAATTTCTTCTTACCTTGACTTAATACAAGCATGATGGTGCCTTCTCTTGCATCCCTTCAGTCTTACTGATGAGCTGTGGCTGGGTGGGTTTCTCAGCAAAGTGCAACAGCCATTACAATGTCTAATACAGGGCAACGGGGCAGTATTCTACACCACTTCGCTGGTGCATATTTCTCTGGCTCAAATTGTATTTTTTTTGGACAGCTTTTGAGTTCCAAATATATGACCTGCTGTAAGTTTTGTATGTTTATTTTTTTATATTGGCTATAAGAGAACAAAAAAATTGTGCCTAAATTATGATTGAAAAGTCAAAAGTGGTTGTGACGGCAGATGTGAAGCAGTTGACCAAAGTTGCTTCCATAAGCGAATAAACAACAATTCCAGGGGAACTACAGTGAGATCTACTGCAACAAATGCATATACGCTGACAATTTGGACACTAAAAAAGAAAACGGAAACACTTTTTTTTGGATGGACTACAACTTTCCTGTTGCAAACTTTTGAACTCGGAACTGAATGGATACAAAGACAAAAAAATGGATTATTGATGTCTCATCTCGCTCTGAGGTGTAGCTTTGGAGATTGAGGTTTGACATTTTATAACAGTTTTCACATGCCATAAATCTTAACCCACCTCAGACCAGCGTGGATAAGACCAAGACAGGAGCACATTAGGCTAGGCTTTCAGATGTTTACTTTGAGATGAGCAGCTCCCACTTTGTACTGACCTCCCCTGCCCTTGCAGAGCACCCAAGAGACTCTGTGTTGCCATCAGCCATCCTCTTTGCATGCTGTGTGCTCTGACCCATCTCCACTGGGGAGGCTGTGGTATTTAAGCCTGTCCTTCTCTGCCAGTAAATATGAGTGGGAGTGGAAGGGCCTCAAGAAGCAGCTCGAACAGGATATGTATGAAACAGTGAAAGATTTCCAGTTGTCATTAAGCTATTATATTTTATTTTTGCACTGATTTGGGAAATACTATTTGATGTAGCACCTTTTTTTTTTTTTTACAAAAATGGACTTAACAGTCTTCCTTGCGAGGTAGTCTTGCACTATTTCCAATGGTTTTGGGACAATCGCTGTCAGTGTAACTGCATTGTTCTTACTTTTTATGCAGATTGATTGGGAAGAGGAGTGGTGGCTCTCTTGAGCTGTCCATATCAAGTGTTAATTAATTTTGTAAAATACATGACCAAAAAGCACTCTATGAAGAGGTTTTGCAATGTGGACTTAAGCTACTGTTCTCTGTAGAAGATTTTCTCACAGTGCATTAGTGTGTCTGACCTGGAGTGGTCATTTGCATGGCGGCTATTGGAGTTGGCATTTTGACCTGGCTCTGTAACTGGCACGCCCTGTGTTTGGGATGGATCCACCTCAACCCTTATCAATAACTCTTTATTAAGGTGTTGCATACATGGTTAATTTTTTTAAATTACATTTAAGGATTGAAAGGAGTCCTTATTAGAACAGAATATCTTTGTCTACAGTTAAACTTGTGAATACCCGAATTTGAATGCTCAGAGCATTGTCTTCGGAGAAGTTTACACAGACAGACTGCGTTACTCTTACCACAGTAACTTCAGTGACCCTAATCCACCCAAATTCAAAGCACCCCCCAAAGCAAAGGCTGTAAATTTGATCCACTGTTAAAGGTGCAGTGGAGAGAATTTTTGTGTCATCATTCCAGTTCTGTGTGTTCCATAGAGTAGAATCATCCTCTTGGCTTTAGCAGGTGTGGTAAGCAGTGGATTGCCTTTACTGTTTTTTGTTTTTGCCTTTATTGTTTTTTTTTGTTTTTTTTTTTTTTTTGTAAGTAGAAAATGTGTTGCAGGTGGAGCAATTTTATTTGGTTTGTTTCTAGTTTTCCATTTTGAATGTGTTAAACTTAACATACAATAAAACTACTGATATCTGCACTATGTGGTACTGGTGTTTTGCATAAAAGTGTCTATAATAGGGAGGGCCTTCACACACTCAATTCACAGAAGAAATTCAATTCACGGAACTCAAGGAAGAAATTTCTGGTACAAGGCTCAACATGAACCAACTGAAGTATTATTTCTCATGTAGACAATAAACGCACTTAGGTTTACCACAAAGTGTTTGTCAACACTGGCATGATGAGAAGAGATTGTTTAATAGAACCATAATCATTGCTTTCATGTTTCAACTAGCTGGCTAAACTGAGCAGGAAATCTCCAAGAAGATACTTCTCTTCAGCCCTGGCAGCCACTGTAAATGCACCTGGCAGAACGTTAGAGGCATTCCAACTCACTATGGAACAACACTGCAAGTGGGCTCTTGCCTTCAACTGCTTTCAGATGATGAACAAATCAGACCCAGCAAAAGACAACATTGTGCTTGAGCAAATACAGTCATTGGCTAAAACAAAATAAGTACACAATATATTTAGCCTGGAAGCCAGATCGAATTTACCCTGCCCAAATTCTGACTAGAACTGAGTGGTTACGCCTGGCTACAATATCTTGGTACTATGAAGATTAATATTATGTATTACAAAGATGGGATTTTGGCTGATGGTTGGTGAAAACATGAAATGCATAATTTATTGTTGGATTATAAGGAAGCTACTTTCATGTTTATTTTCATGTTCAATCCAACCTTAACTCTGATCTGTTAGTCACTTATCTCTTCAGAAGAGCCAGTTACCCCTAACATAACATGGACACTTTGGACGCCGTAAGGATAGCCAAAGACTCTTTGGTGCCTTATACCTGGGATATAGGAGTGTGGCCCAATGACTGGTCTTTGGAACTGATATCCTGCTGGAGGGAATGGCCATCTGTAATTGGTTGGAAGAAGACGGTGGTAATGCATTCCCGTATGTGCATTAGTAGGAAGCCACGCTGGGCCGGACCAGCCGCCACGACCCTGTATATAGCCAAGTCTGCCGTTAGCCAGGTATGGAGGGTAAAGCACAATGGTGTCGTACGAAACCCCAGGCCTGGGAGGCTCAGGTGGCACAGTGGTGGTAGGTGAGGGGGATGAGGGGCCTGGGGTGGCGATGGGGACAGTGGAGAGAGCTTCTTCTGTGACTGTGATGACCTGACAGTCTTCCTTTGTTTCTCTATCTACCTGAGCCAATGCAGTTATGGGATTTTTGCTGTCTTGTCCAACAAGCAGCCCTGAAAGAACATTTTAAAAGATTACATGATTTTGCTACAATTAAGGTAGTAATTGTAAATTTGTAAGAAGCTGATTTTGTCCCACAAAAACGTTTATTGACAACTTAAGGCTTTTGGGAATTCCTCCTATAATACAGTAACTAGGCTACTTTACTATGGATAGTTTGGAAGTGAGACCTTGGTCTGAACCATCTCCAAGCTTATTCCAGGGGTGATCATCATTGCCTGCAGCATGGTAAAATCCAGAAACCATATTGTTCTCTGAAAGCATTATATGGACTTGTCAAGATTCATGCGTAACTCACCCATATTCCATTTATGTCTCTAAATAAAACAATGTGTTTTGAGTGACACAGAACACTGACTTTTAAATCTTTTTTTTCTCTTCTCAGCATTCATTGTAAATCCCAAGATATTTTAAATGACAACTACCTATAACAAATCCAATATTTTGTATACAGGTAACAAAAACTATTGTGATTTTATTACTATTTAGATACAGTATTTATCTTAAAACGTCCAATATGTCCTACCTGCCAGGTGTACCTCTATGAGGAATCGCAACAAGACAACAGCCACCGTGAGAGTCATGGTGAAACAGTGAGCGGTGATGAGATGAGAGGACTGTTATATATTGACAAAGGTATTTCACACCACTAATAGATGTGCCCTTTGGCTAATTCTGTGGCTTATGATTCAGTGTGACCAATATCATAAAAATGTTGGTAGAATTAAACTGTCTGGGTGGCACCTCTCTCTCATGTCAGGAAAATGAGGAAAGAATAGAAGAAAGTGGAAAGAAACTACAAGCCCAATTCCAAAAAGTTGAGATGCTGTGTAAAATGTGTAAAAAAAACAGGATACCATTATTTACAAATCATGTTAACCCTATTAATTGTAGTCCAACGACAACATATCAACAGTTGAAGGAGAACAAATGTATTGTTTTTTGGAAAATATATGTTTTCATTTTGAATTTGAGGCAATACGTCTTAAGAAAGGTGGGACAGGGGCATGTTTACCACTGTGTTGTACACTGTCTGTAAATGTTTAGGGACTGAGGAGACCAGTTGCTAGAGTTTAGAATGAAGTGTTATCCCATATTCGCCCGATAGGATTTCAGCTGCTCAACAACAGGCTGGAGTCTTCTTAATCATGTTTTTCATTCTATGATGTGCCCACTTTCACAGGTCTGCAGACAGACTATTTTAGCATCTGCACTCTTATTCAATGGAGCCATATAGACTCGTTCACTCACTCACTCACTCATTCACTGTTATATAGTGCACTATAGTGAACGAGTGAACATTTCGAACACAGCACAGCAGTATACAGTATGTTGCACAAAACCTGTGTACATAATTCAGAATTAATTGTGCCTTGCCAGATGTGCAGGATGCCTGTGCCATTGCCACTAATGCACCTCCATATCATAAATGCTGGGTTTTGAACTGAGCACTATAACAAGTTGGATAGTTCCTCTCCTTTTTATCCCAGAGTATAGAGTCCATAATTTCCAAAAAGAATTACAAATTATAATTGGTCTAACCACAGGATCATTTTCCACTTGTACAGTATACCTCAGTCTATGTTAAATGAGCTTGTACCCAGATAAGACAGCGGAATTTGTGTATTATGTCTGCAATTTCTTCTTTGCATGGTACAGTTTACACTAGTGAATGGAGCATCAAACTGTGTTCATAGACAATGGTTATCGGAGGTTTTCCTGAATGAACGATTTTCATTACAGAAACAGATCTGTTTTTAATGCAGTGCCATCTGAGTATGGAGTAATTTGAATATGTTGTATTTGCATTTGAATTGCTGAATTTGAGCAATTGAATTGAGAAACCGAATTTGCATAGGTCAATTGTGATCACTGCATGGGAGCCTCTATCTCCGTCACTGTCTGTTAGTTGGTAAGGAGGTCCCAGAGACGGTTTGATAAGGGGGCGCTATGCTCTTTGGTATCTACAGTGCTACGTGCTCCGCTCTAGTCATGCGCTGACGGAGACGGAGGCTCCCTTAATACTCAATTGATCTGCACTCGATTGCTCTTCCTTAGCGACCTGTTTTTGTCTCTGAAATTTCATTTCAGCTATGATATGTTTTACTCCATTACTTCATCACATTACTTCATCTTACATTACTTCACATTACTTCATCTGCTAAATACCATAAACATAAAAATAAGATGAAGTATACAAATTCAAATGGATGCCTTCCAGTAGGGGCTCTTACTTACAAATGATAGAGCAACAGGCCTACAAAACCTGACTCTATACCAGAGGTGGAAATACATTTACTCACGTTACTGTATTGAGTAGTTTTTCTGTGTATTTTGTATTTTTTAAGTAGTTTATAAAATACGTATTTTAAATTTTACTTGATTACATTTTGAGTGAAGTATTGTACTTCGCTACATCAAAAATCTACGGAGCCCCTAAGGGGACATGAGCAAAACAAAATCTAAAGTTTAGTTTCATGTGCTCACGTGAAACTTTCATGTGCTCACGAGAAACTTTCAGGTGCGCACGTGAAACTTTCATGTGAAAAGGTTTTGCATGCACACACGAAACTTTATGTGCTCACGTGAAACTTTCATGTGCGCACATAAAAGTTTCACGTGAGCACATGAAAGTTTCAGGTTAGTACATGAAACTAAACTTTAGATTTTTTTTTGCTCATGTCCCCTGCTCATAGCTCCGTAAAAATCCCATCCGTTACTTGAGTAAAAAAAAAAAAAGTTAAGACTAACGAAAACAGAAAGGGAGATAAAAAAAATCGCACCCTAAACCACTAGCCTAGTGATAATGATCAGCATGTAGGCTAGCCTACAACAGGACATGAATCAAGCTTTGGCCTTTGTTTTTGGTAACCTGACTTGGCTTGGAGCAAGACATTGCACCAGCAGCACAACAATTAGCGGTCCATTAGGCCTACTAGCGATGCTCAACTAAATAAACAAAAGATAGACTACCTTATGAATTGTGCAGGCAGACTCGGCTAAACCATTTAGTTCTTTAGCAAGGGAGAGTGAGAGTGACCTTAGACAGTTTTCACTATGTTGTATACAAAATCCAGTCAGTCAAACTTTAAATTTCGTCTGACATTCATTTTGATATTTAATTTGGAAGTTAAAATATTCAGGTAAAATAAATATATGGTGGAAATAAGTATTGAACACTTAAATGTTTTTTTTCAGTAATTAGCCTAAACTTCCAGTGAGTCTATTCGAAATGTTCACCACACATTATATTAACACACATATAAAACATCCAAACATAAGAGTTATGTGTAATAAAGTGGAATGACACAGGGAAAAAGTATTGAACGTGCCTACTGAAATTTCTTCAATACTTTGTGGAAAAGCCTTTGTTTGTAACGACAGCTTCAAGACATTTCCTGTATGACAAAACTTATTAGTCGCAGTATCAGGTGTGATTTTGGCCCATTGTTCTAAACAGATTCCAGGGGTCCCTCTTGTGAATCCTGAACTTTAGTTACTTCCAGAACTGTTTAATTGAATTTAATTGAATTGGCTGCCTTCAAGTCTTACTGGAGCTTTCTCCGAGTGGTCCTTGGCTCTTGGAATTGACTATCCTTCTGACTCCCTGGTCAAAAATATTGCGAGGAGATCCTGTGCATGGCCGGTTGATGATGCAGTGATGTTCCTTCCACTTGCAGATAATGGCTCCAATGCTGCTTACTGGACGATTCTGAAGTTTTGAAATGCATCTGTAACCAGTTTCGCAACTGGTAAGGTTGCAAAGGTCTTGGGAGAGCTTTTTGCTTTTATCCAGCATGAAATATTTCTTGTGTGACACCTTGGTAATGAAAAACCTTTTTATAGCCCATCAATATGTAGGCTACTAACCAAGCTTATGTTAATTTGCACAGATAGAAAGAATAACTACTCTCTAATTACTTTAATTACAGATTCCAGCTCGTTCCTTCCCTTTCCTTGCCTTAGTGCTTTTTCTTAGCGTGTTCAATACTTTTTCCCTGTGTTATTCCACTTCATTACACATGACTCTACTTATGGAGTTGTTTGGATTTTTTATGTGTGGATTACCTGATTACTAATGCCTGGTGAAAATGTTTTTTTTCAAGGGCCCTCTCCTCCATTGGGGCCCTATACTTCCCACTTTCCCCCCGAGTTCGACGCCCTTTAATCTACTGAACCTTCTGCTCGTTTCAAATATAAAAAAAACTCTCTGCAACTCAACATTGGCCTGCCTGCCTCAGCTGCCTGTGAGGGGCTTTTCAATTGTGCTGGATTACTGTTCACTGCAAAGTGACCAAGGATGAGTGCAACTAACTTTGAAAATCAACTACTGCTCAAACTTAAAGGAGAACTCCGGTGATTTTTCACATTTTTGACATTTCTCAACGTCACCGAGTACTGTCGGTATGAACAAAACTGAAACAATCAGTTTTACCTAGCTCGAGTTGCTGCAGCTACAGCGCTACACACTGGGAGCATGAACATGGCTGCCTTAGCTCCCCCCCCCCAAAAAAGTAACTAAGTAACTTTTAAGTACATTTTAAATGAACTACTTTTTACTTTTACTTGAGTGCATTTTCAGATCGGTATTTTAACTTGTACTTGAGTAATATTTCATCAAACTATTGGTACTTTTACTTGAGTACAATATTTTCGTACTTTTTCCACCTCTGCTCTATACATACACACCGCCGCCGACTTCAGCTTCCAAAGAAGCTCGGGTCGCCCTGTCAAGGACACTTGTCAAAAAAGTACAGGGAAGCTTTGGACGCTTTGGCTGCTCTGACGTGGCAGCATTCTACGTTTGATGATCTTAATACTTTATTTAAAGGCCGTCTATTCTGATTGGTTGCTGGTCGTTGGTCGCTGAACCGCGTCATAGCTCATTACCATAAAGTTGACTTACTTTCAACTTTCTGCTTGATGCTCAAGTCACTCAAGACGCCCAAAACGCAACGCAGACGGATTTGTCACTTCTTGCAGCTGAGAGATAGAGTGAACCCAGCCTGATCTGACGGCGATTTCTTTTTCACCCTGCAGCTCAGCCTGGAAACCTTTGCATCTTTTTCTGCTGGTTCCGTTACAATTTTGCCGGGACCAATCACAAGCTGGCTTATCCACCTGGCACGCTATTGGCTAATAACCCCTACTGACTTTTCACGTCGCTCTGCAAACGTCACCCGGTTTGTTGGTCAGATTGGTGAATGACTATCCAATTGCGTACAGAGTCATTTGAACTATGTCCGTTGATCACGCCTCTTGTGCAGTAGAAAATACATAGCGGACTCCCCAGACCAATGTTCAATCTTAAAAGATTGTGCTTGGTCTGGTGAAAGCCAGACTAGCTAAGAGAAGCCGGCTTCCATTGAAAATGAATGACCTTCTGAATCTTTGGAAGCTCAAGTCGGCGGCGGTGTGTAGTAGGCCTAGTAGTATGGCAAGTAGGCCTATCTACTGCAAAATCACTTCTGATCAACCGTTGACCTTGACCAGATTACACATTTGCTTATGTGACAACAAACAGTTAACCCTATCTGGTGTGCTTGCTTACAAAGGAAACATAAACTTAAAGCAAAACTATGGAATGTACCACATGAAACCACACATTTATTTAATTTTAATGCAGAATCTCTTAAAATAGCCCACAAGCCATAATGGTCTAATTTAACACACGTTCTCTTTAAATATTTAGCTCCCCTGGTCTGCTGAGCCACGTAGCGCCACGTCTCCGCGCTTGCGCATTACAGAATGCTAAGTCCAGTTCCGGGGTCGCCATAGTGGCCTATGTACTATCTCAGATCAACACTGAGGTACTTGGTTTGTTTTTTTTTTATCACTGAAGGCCCGTAAACACCAGAAAACACGAAATAAGTACATTAACTAAGAGAAACACGTTTAACTCTTGATCAAGAGGACATCAAAGAGGATGAATTTTTTCAGAGGAGTAATAGGCGGGCAGCCAGCGGGGCCACAACATTCTGGGGTTGAGACGGTGAGTTCGCAGTAAGCTAGCTTTTCACAATTTCAGGTAGTCAGCCATTAAGTTTACTAGTAGCCCAGTATTTAAATTAACTGTCAACAGCAAGAGAAATTGTTGTAGCTGGATCATATTCTCTTGAGAACCCTGGTTTTGCACTGGGGTGTCAATGCTCCCTGTGAGGTGGGTGGCAGCTGTAATCATCAGAGTGACAGTGAGGTGTTGAGGGGCAGGGTTGAATTTATTCTGTGCTAGCTTGATAACCAGAGCTAACCGGCATCGTGTAAAGCCAAACTGGAAAGAAGTCCTAGCTGTTACAAATAAGTCCCTGGTCGCTTGCAAACATTCAGATAACATTATTTACCAGCGTCATGAGTTGTTCACCATCGTACGTAAATAACGGTTAACTTTTGCCTGCCTTGCTTTACATGTCTGATAGCCAAACAGCTACCGATGTCTTGCTAGCGCAGTGTGTTAGCGAACTAATGAGCTGTCAAATGGATATGGCTAATCGTGAATTTATTGTTTGACATATTCAAGCATTTTTCTGTCATCTCGAAGTCGGGGTTTCTGGTATAAAGGCAGTTAAACAAATGCTTTTTGTGGTAAAGTTAGTTAAACAGCTTTTTTGTAACGAGCCTGTGCATTAGGACAGCTGACAGTATTCACATTCTTGGCATGGCTAAGAGGGATGGAGTGACAGTGACAGATTTGTGTTGGAGATAGTCTAAATTCTGAATCCCAGTATATGTATGCAAGATGCTGCACAAAGGCATTTAATTTGTAATCTGTTATTATTCCACAGATCCAGAAGCTTTGTGATCGTGTTGCCTCCTCAACACTATTGGAGGACCGTAGAGATGCTGTCCGGGCCCTTAAATCTCTGTCCAAGGTATGCGCCGAAGATGAATCTCAAGTGTGACATTATCAGAAGCCAGACGAAAACCAAACCCAGTTTCTCTCAGTGGCATGAAGGCCTATCATTAGGGCACATCAGCATCCAGAGGTGTTTCTAGGGTCTGGAGGTGGAACCGCTCTATCGGTCCACACATGCACATTTAGAAGGGCTTTCTTTAAGATAATGTTTTATTATTCCTTTATAAGTAGCTTGCATAGCAAGGTGCATCTTAAAATAGATCTAGTGATTGGGATCTAAGTCATTTTTTATGAATAAGTATCCAGTATTCAAATACGTAGTTTTGGAATAGGGCTAAGCAAGCTAATGGGATAGGGTCCCCAAAAGGGCTTGTTTGGCATGTCATTGCTGTACATCAATGTAATCTGTTTTTTGGGGTGCCCCCTTCCAGCTCGAGAACCCAGGCAGGCAATTACCTGTTTTTGCCTCCCCTGTCGCCACTGAGCTGGTGGTGCTACTGTTTCAGTGAGCAGCCTGCCTCCCCAGCCATGACTAATGTGTTGATCAGACATGAATGTCTAGTTCTGAGGGTAGCCAGGGGAGAGAGTGGAGGTAATCCCACTCAGTGGCTCAGCTGATCTGGATGCTGGGTGCTCCCCAGTGGGCTCGGAGTATTCTGCTGAGCAAAGCTGTCCACAGACCTCTGGCTCCCACCAGCTCATAACGGTCAGCACATTACATGGTTGGGTGTCAGATAGAGAGCTCCTCCCTATCTAATGTTTTCTAATTTCTCTATATGAATGACATTTCCTCTCCTGCTGTTGTTGGGTAGCCTGGCCCCGCCCACCTAGTGCCTCTGCTAATTTTCTTTTCACTGAAGTACTAGTCTGGCTCCTCTCAATGCGTTTACATTGGTAAAAGGTAGTAGCAACGCCTGCAAAGTGCAAACATAAAAAAAATTGCACAAAGAATGTGTACATTTATACAGCAAAGGTAAAAACATAGTTTCCTGACTGCCGATGGGTTTATTATTAGTTAGTTTGTAGCTTAGGCAAAGTTGGAAATAACGCTAGGAATACCTGATCAATGAGATAGATCAATGGTTAGGCTGGACCAATTTATTACGATTATTACGATGCTAGGGTTGTAAACATTTCCCAGTGTGAGTATCCAGACTCTTCACAAAGTGAAACGAAGCATTGAGTTTAGTGAAACCAGGCTAGTTGTTGCATGTATTAACTTAAATGGCTGTTTTTGCTTGTAGAAATACCGCATGGAGGTGGGCTCACAGGCTATGGACCACCTGATTCGTATTCTTCAAACTGACAGGTGTAGTACATGTGAATTGTTCTGTCTGTGGAATCCTTGAAGATAATATCTTTTGTCCACATCTTCTAGTTGGTATACAATGTCATACCACTGCTTGGCTGAATTTCCTATTGTGATGCAGTGTTTAGAATGTCAATTATTATTACGTCAAATATTTCTGATAATTGCACACCTATGAAGTAGTTCAATTTTTTTTGGCTGCTTTTTTGGCCGTATATCTGACCGATGTTGTAGCATTTGACTAAGGTGGCTTATAGCTCAGTTGCACTGCAGTAGGCTAAGTAACAATCCGGAGATATGCCCGCTTGACAATGAGAGAGATGGAACTAATGACTGGCCTTTGGCCATAGTAACTATCCATCTAGAACTAGTAACGGCACTTTGTCCTGCAAGTTGAGAAATGAGTTGATATGTGGCGGATAGAAGTAGTTCTACAAACAAGACAGTTTTAGCGATCAAATGGTAGGAATTATAGCAGCAAATTAACACAACACAACGCAACAGTGGTATAAGCAGGATAATGGACTCCACACCGTCTGGTTATCAGAAAAATAATGCACGTTCGAGATATAATGACCACTTCGCTGCGCATTGTGTCGTCCATTATCCCTTACTTATAAAGCAGACAGATGTCCGCTACGGTGGAATTGTATTTCACTAAGTAGAGTGTTGCCTGTTTCTTCAGGGCGGACTCTGAAATCCTTGGGTATGCTCTGGACACTATATACAACATCATCTGCAGTGACGAGGAAGAAGAGCAAGGTAGTTTTGTGTGGCATTGTTTCATTTTTTTTAACTCACATCTGTGATGGTGAATTTTCTTGCCCTGCATGAATAATTAATTCAGTTAATTTACCAATTTATGGCACCAAATGGCCTACTCATTGTGATTTGATATTGGTGAATTACCACGTTTTTGTAAACCTAATTTGACTCGCTGTCCTCTCAGCCAGTCTTTCATGATTTTGATGATGAATGTGCTGTTTCAGCAAAGATCATGTTTTGAATCCTCCCCTTTCTTTTCTTCCATGTTTAACCCTGCAGATGAATCCGAAGGTAAATGACTTATGTGCATGACACTTTCTAAACCTGCAGGTGGCCTGTCTCCGCTAACGTTGTCTGGCTCTGGCCTGGGTGCTGCCAATGAATCCGATTCATTGTGCGCCATTTTGTTGAGAGTGTGAGAGTTTACCTGTTTTTTCGGTCCGACTATGCATCTAGACTGTTTGATGATGTGCTGATCATTTGGAAATGTAGATGCTGTGAATGTAGGAAGGAGAATAGGTGGATGTATGGAGAGCTCTTCCTAAATGATTGAGGTGGGATTCACTGTCTACCTCACCCTTTGCAGATGCTGTACCCCCTGTTTCAGGGAAGACTAGGAATATTCCTGGTCAGTATGGTAGTCGGCTGTAGAATCCTCACTATCCTTCCCCAGTGTTGGTCTATTAACTATAATACTGAAATAAGTGTGTTAAAACAGTGGGGTGTTGACTTCTTTTCTTTGTGTCTGTGTGAGGGGAATAGGTGGTGTAAATTCTATTCACTCATCTTTTTCGGTCTTCTTACAAATCTTTCATGCAATACGCTCACTACACTTACTGTGTGATTAACTATCATCCCAATCAGCCAGTCACTAATGTCCTACTTGTATGAGTACCTTTATGAGGATCTGTGTGTGTTGCAGTGTCTTAATCCCTGCTCTAGTCTAGTCCCTGGTACTAAGCGTTTTGTGTGCTTTTAGAGGTTCTTTACATTCAATCACTCACAAGCATGAATCTCACTCACAGGACAGCTGTGAACATGCAGCTTTTCTCCTTTTACTACTATGCCACTGCTCTCCACTCATCCTCTCCTAGACCGCCCTTGTAACCCCCAGCCTCTTCTTCCCCCAGACCTTAGCTGTTCCCTTTGTTCCCTAGACCTCCTTTGTTCCCTCTCTTCTCTTTTCTCTGAATAATTCTCATCTGAATAAAACACGTGACATAGCATTGCAAGCGAAAAGGTTTCACAGTCCCCCCCAATCTGGCTCTCAGAGGAGATGCAGAAGCAGGAGGATGATGTAGGAGCACAGTTCACAGAGCGGTTCATCCAGGACCCCGAGAACATCACACTGCTCCTCACACTCCTGGAGGTGAGATGGCACACACACACACACACACACACACACACACACACAAGCGCCAGCACATTGCCACATCCATACTTACCAGAATAGAGAGCTACAGCCGCGTGTTTGTGTGTGTGTGTGTGTGTGTGTGTGTGTGTGTGTGTGTGTGTGTGTGTTTGTGTTTGTGTTAGGAATTTGACTTCCACGTGAGATGGCCTGGTGTGAAGCTCCTTACAGCCTTGTTGAAGAACCAGTGTGCTCAGGTTCAGGGGATCATCCTTGTGAGCCCAATGGGTAAGCGTGCAGACACTGCTGTTCTCCCACTGGCTCGGGGTAAATGTTCCTTCCATAGAAGACCCTTTTGTGAGGGAAGTGTTACTCTGGTGTCTGGCATCTGTTCACCTGGGACTTTTTGGGTTCTCTGCAGGAGTGTCCAGACTAATGGACTTGTTAGCTGACTCCAGAGAAGTCATTCGTAATGATGTAAGTAATTCCTGTCATTTTGGAAGTGATTGCAATGTTTGTCATTGGTAGATTTAGACTGTAGATGTTTGTTTACAGGACATTTAGATGGTGTAGACAACATTACCTATATCAATTATGGACTTGATTCTTTTCAGTTTTATGAGTTATGTTTAGTCGTCTAAATGAGCTTTCTGTCTTCCAGGGTCTGCTGTTATTACAGCAACTCACGAAAAGCAATGCAGCCATTCAGAAGATTGTAGCTTTTGAAAATGCTTTTGAGCGACTCCTAGACATCATTACAGAGGAGGGCACCAGTGATGGAGGTATGGAATGCAGATGCATTGTTGAATGCACATTTAAATGGATTCTTTTGTGTGCTAGATTTCTTTTTTTCCATAGTTGATGGCAGGTTCAAGCTCTCACACAAGCTCCCTGGTATTCTGTGTACAGGTATTGTTGTGGAGGACTGTCTGTTGCTGCTGTTGAACCTACTCAAGAACAACAGCTCCAACCAGAACTTTTTCAAGGAAGGCTCCTACGTCCAGCGGATGAAGCCGTGGTTTGAGGTGGGAGACGACAATGCTGGCTGGTCGGCTCAGAAGGTCACCAACCTTCATTACATGCTACAGGTGAGAAAGTAGTTTTTTGTAGACATAAAAGAGCATGATCGTATTGGTCCACTGTGGTTTGACTGTAGTATAAAAAGGTAGGGAATAGTAATTAGAGACAAGAGTAAAGAGACAATGAGTGTTTACATTCATATTCTGAGTACTGACCTTATTCAAAATAAGAAAATATTGCGAATATGGATTTTACATGAGTTGTTAATGAATCATATTATCATATTCCCGTTTACGTGTCATGCAGCATATTCTGATTAATAACGACTTTATTAGAATAACGACAAAGTTCTAAAGGTTCCTTCTATTCTGTGAATGTTTCCATAGTAACCTTATCACTACTTAAGCTATACTGCCACTTATGTTGCCACAACGTTGTCTTATGTGTTTCTTCCTTGCCCCAAAAGTGCAGCCTACCTTCTCATTCCCGACACCTTTTCTGAAGCTCCACATAGCTCCGCTCATAAACTAACTTTGCTGCCAAGGGTGCAAACTTTTCACCGTAACACAAGTTCAGAGGTTTACACAAAGTTCAGGGGTTTATACAGTGAACACAGGTCACACATCGTTCATGGGTTACATATCGTTCACTCAATTTCTCTCTTACTAGCTGTTTTGAGGCCAAGCATGCTTTTTTTCCAAACAGGCTTCGCCCATCCACAGTGAGATACAAAGCGACAAAGAGAGACATAGGGATACAGAGCGCACATAGGGTGAATTCTGGTAGAATAGCTTCAGTATTTTAAAAGTATTAGTTAAACTTGTTATTTAAAATGTTATAAAAGTATGTTAGTTAGGAATAACTTCAGTGTATTACTTGATTATGGTTGAGGTTATATGAATACATGCTTTACCATTTCAAACTTGTCCTCTCATCATGGTGTCTACAAACCATAGTGATAATTTTATACCACAATGTAAACTTACTCAGTGTCAACTATTTGAAAAAGATTTTGTTTTTTGTCAGAGCTTTGGAAAGTTATTGTCCTGTTTGCATGTCTTCCCGTCCCTCTGTGTCCCCCTGTCTTGGTAGCTGGTGCGGGTGCTGGTGTCCCCAGTGAACTCTCCTGGGGCCACGGCCAGCTGTCAGAAGGCCATGTTCCAGTGCGGCCTCCTGCAACAGCTCTGCACCATCCTCATGGCTACCGGCGTCCCCGCAGACATCCTCACAGAGGTCAGACTCGCTGCAGCGCCTCGCACACCCCTATTACCCAATCAGCATTAGCTGCCTCAACTATGGTCATTTATTGGAAAAGATGATTCCCTTGACATGGTTTTACTGTCTACCCTTCAGACTATAAACACAGTGTCAGAGGTTATTCGAGGTTCCCAGGTTAACCAGGACTATTTTGCATCAGTCAACGCTCCATCCAACCCCCCCAGGTCAGTTTCCTACCGACTCCTGCTCAACTCCAAAGGCTCCCCGAAACACATCCGCCTTATTTCATGCAAAGTCTTCAACAGTGTTTGCACTCGTCCCACAGGCCGGCCATTGTGGTGCTGCTGATGTCCATGGTGAACGAGAGGCAGCCGTTCGTGCTGCGCTGTGCTGTGCTCTACTGCTTCCAGTGCTTCCTCTATAAAAACCAGAAGGGCCAGGGGGAGATTGTGGCCACACTGCTGCCTTCCACCATAGATGGTAAGCATCTGCACCTGCCCTTCACTTGTGTTGGACAAAATGGAACATAACATTGATGAAGTCTGAAATATTTTGGATATTTTCCCATAGGCTGCAATTTTTGTTAGGCATTACCATACTCATACCTGTTTTATCTTCCTTGGTCTTTTTCTTTTCTACCATATCTTTTTATATCTCTCTGTTCCTGAATGTCTTTTCAATGAATGCCTCATCATGTGTGCTCTCTCTCTCTCTCTCCCTGCCCCCCTCCCCAGCTAACTCCATCTCGGCAGGTCAGCTGCTGTGTGGAGGCCTGTTCTCGGCAGACTCTCTGTCCAACTGGTGTGCGGCGGTGGCTCTGGCCCACGCGCTCCAGGACAACCCGACCCAGAAGGAGCAGCTGCTGCGGGTGCAGCTGGCCACCAGCCTGGGCAAGCCCCCCGTCTCCCTCCTGCAGCAGTGCACCAACATCCTCTCCCAGGTAGCCCCCACTCCGCCCTGGCCTGCCCAGCTTGGGCTTGGGTTAGGTCAGGAGGCAGGCATTGTAGCCAGGTCAGGAGTAGGGCTCAGTAAGAACTGTAGAGCTATGAACATGGTGTTTTGTCCCTGGCATCTTAACAGGAAGTTACATTGTTACCTGTAATCAGGTATTGTACCTTGGTAGGACTTATGACAGTTAACTGTGTTGATTTATACATTAGAAAGTGCAGAATTATGATCTCAAAAGAAGTGCAGTTTATTGACAGTAAAAACAAGGACGTAGTCGAACACTGGTGCCTGCAGTATAAATGTTCATGAACTATTTGTTTTAATGTGCACATTGATGTTCGCCCCTGGCTTGAAAGTGCCTGGTTGTGTTTGTCAGTGAATGTCAATAGTGTTGCATTGTGGTTTTGCAGGGGGATAAGATCGACCGGCGGGTGAGTATGTGTGTGAGCAGCACATCGTGATGGTTTGGCTTGGCCTCTAGCAGGGTGCCTCTCTCCTCTCTGTTTTGGGGGTTCTGGCTTCCTGTTGTGTTCCCTTTGGTTCCTCTTGTTTGTCTGTTTTCACCCAATTTGTTGTTCCTTACTGACCCAACACCCCAATCTCCCTGTTAGCCCTGGCTTTGAACTTTGAACCTTTGCAGTGGTACTTTTTTTTGTTTGTTTGTTTGTTTGTTCTGGGGAGGGGTGGGGTTGCTCTCTGGAGGATCTAGATGATGCCAGTGTGTCCATCCCTTTGCGCTTCTCTGCTTAGAGCGGGCTCACAATGTCACTGGCATTCACACCCAGGCGCCTAGGTGGCAATGTGATCAGAGCACAGGAAAAACAATCACCTGTAACATGTTCATCTTCCTACTCAAGGACCTCCACAGCTAACTGTTGTGATTCCTCTTGTTTCTCATCCCCTTCCCCCTCTCAATGCATTTCTGTTTTTGCATTACGTCACCCCTGGAGACCAAATCTGAAAAGGTGAAGACTTCAATTGCTCTAATACTCCTACTGTGTCTCTGACTGATGAATCATGTCCGTGCAGCACCATGTCTCCATTTTGGAATGATGCCCCTTTCTTTCTGTCTTTATTTGAGCACCTGCATCTGCAGCAGCAGTAAGGACTGCATTGCACAGCACAGCACAGCACAGCACATGCCTGCCACAGGATTCCCCCCAAAAGGCCCTGAGCTTGCCTCATCTCCCCTTTCATTTCCCTACAAAACAAACCTGCCTACTTGAAGGCAAACCTTGTTGAAGTTGGGGTGCCCCTTACAATGTTTAACTGGAGGCCTTAATACCAAAAAAGAACTGTGGCTGTGTTTGTGAACTCACCACAGAAACACCAAACGCATACAGATCACTTTGCTATGCATTTTTTGCAGTCATTGACTTTTGTCAAGCAAACAAATGCCTTCAATTTAATATATTTTAGTAGCAATTATTCTTTTGATTTTGTTTTTTATTTTTACACGTGTTTGAGTAGCTCTTGTTTTTCCCCACTGTGAAGGGGTCTACTCTCTTATTTCTTTCATGAAGCAAGGATGTCAAAGTGCCTTTGAATTTACATTTTAATTTCAAATAAATATGAAGTGATCCGTTTTGAAGTGCTTTTGGTAACGCTTTCATTATTTCTCTTTGAAGTCTACTTTAAAGGGCATGCAGCAATAGCTTTGCCCATACATGCCAATCATGTGTAGAGATTATTCCATCATATAATTCTAATGTATAAATCCTGTAAAAATGATAAACATTCAGATTATATGATTTGGAAGAACACAACGATCTGTTTGCCTTCATATTATTTGAAGTGGCATCTTAAATCAACCCCTAGCCTGCGCTTTGTCAGAAGAGCCATTTGCTTCAGTGATCGCTCATTCTAGACCTTGAGGTCGGCTGAGCTCTGTCCATGCTGAAGCAGATTGCCGTCCAGGCTATAGAGAAGTGCATGCTTCTTCTAACTGTGTGTACAATTGATTTCTCTTGTGACCCAGCTGTTGTTTTTAAGTAACCTTATTAATCACTAATAGGTTGTGTTTGGTTTGTGTTTTTTGTGATTTGATTTGTTTTGTTTGTTTTCTTATCTGATGCTGCGTCCTTTAAGATAATAGTGGTGTGATGCTATTATATTTCAGTTCATTTGTTTTCCCACGCTTTTAAAATGACATTGTTTTTATTTTCTGTCCATGTCGAGTCCACCCAGGAGCGTTGTGACTTGGCTTAGAAATTTTCAGAAGGTTCCAGAATATGTACATGGATGTTCTGTTTTGAAAGTTTCTCTGAGTTCTTAATCTTCCTGTTCTGTCTGTTCAGCTAACATAATTTGTAGTTAGATTAAATCAAATGAGACCCATCAGTCAGCTGACTGTGAGACACACTCATTAGGTTATTTTATTAGTGTTGTGATCTGTGTTGGGGATTAGTTCCAGGCTGGAGACAATGACTCATGGGTCGAGATGTTTCATTTAATCTAAACTCACTCACTGTTCCAGATAGATGAATGTTCTATCAGGACAAGGTGACCTCTGATGTAGGACTGAATGTTATGCGTTCTAGAACAGTGGCCAGCTTGTCCTGTGAGGAACCACTCAATGAAGAGGTGGGCAGACTAGCCTAGGGTGCATCTGCTGTTATCACATACACACACACACTAGAGATCCATATAAATATTAGTGGGGCATTTAGAGCTCAGGTAGTAATCAAGGTAAGAACTGCATGCACCGTGTCTCTCCTGGTCTGGCTTGCCTACCTCTCATTTTGAATGGGCGTCCATGTATTCCTTCTCATGACCGTGTGTGTGTGTGTGTGTGTGTGTGTGTGTGTGCGTGTGTTGTCTCCACAGGGCAGTAAGGTGCAGACCCGCGTTGGCCTCCTGATGCTGCTCTGCACCTGGATCAGTAACTGTCCCATTGCCGTCTACCACTTCCTGCACAACCAGGAGAACGTGCCCTTTGTATCCTAAACAGCAGGCTTAGCAGGCAGGAGGAGAGTGGGGAGGAAGCAGCAGGCAGTGTGGTAGCAGGAAATTCAAATGGCGGAGGAAGGGAGTCGGTAGGGAAAGGGGTCGAGGCAGTGGGAGTTGGAACTGTTGTGTCCTTGACCTTGTGCCGTGTCAGCTGACGGCGCAGATCTCGGAGAACCTGGGAGAGGACGAGCGGCTGGTGCAGGGCCTGTGTGCCCTCCTGCTGGGCATCTGCATCTACTACAACGACAACACACTGGAGAACTCTACCAAGTACGCCCCCACCCACCACTGGGCTCACAGGCCACAGTTAAACCATCATCCGTCATTATGTCTGTATTCCTGAGTTTCTTTCTCTCTCTCTCTCTCGCGCTCTCTCTCTCTCTCTGTCTCTCTCTCTCTCTTCCAATGGAACCTCTCTCAGAGAAAAGCTAAAGCAGCTGATTGAGAAGCGCATTGGGAAGGAGAACTTTGTGGAGAAGCTGGGCTTCATCACTAAGCACGAGCTCTACTCCCGCGCCGGCCAGAAGCCGCAGCCGGTCTTCTCCACGCCCGAGCACATGCTCTTCGACCACGAGTTCACCAAACTGGTCAAGGAACTGGAGGGTCAGTGGCTTGCCTTTAGACAGCACCAACTCCCCCAATGTTATGTCATGGGGATGGTGCACTGCAGTAAATGACACTGTGTGGCATTGAATTTTGTGATTCAAAAAGGGTGTGTCTTTGTCTCTGTCTGTCTGTCTGTCTGTCTGTCTGTGTGTGTGTGTGTGTGTGTGTGTGTGTGTGTGTGTGTGTGTGTGTGTGTGTGTGTGTGTGTGTGTGTGTGTGTGTGTGTGTGTGTGTGTGTGTGTGTCTGTCTTTTTTTAATGTGAAGGTGTGATAACTAAAGCTGTCCATAAGTCCAGTGAGGAGGAGAAGAAAGAGGAGGAGGTGAAAAAGACGCTCGAGCAGCATGACAGCATAGTGACTCAGTATAAGGAGCTGATCCGAGAACAGGTAAGATAGTAGATTTGTGGTCTCCGTGATTGCTTGGCTCCTCATAGATGCCTTGTGGATGTGTATCAAACAAGGCTTTGTGTGTGTGTACAGGACGCTCAGATCAACGAGCTGAAGGCGCAGGTAGCCTCCATGACGGGCCAGAGCGAGCAGATGCAGAGCACCCTCACACAGCAGCTGGCCCAGATCCAGCAGCACAAAGACCAGTACAACATCCTCAAGCTCAAACTAGGTAGCAAACACAATCACATACACACATTCACACATTCACTCACACACTCACACACTCACACACTCACTCACTCACTCAGAGTCAACAAGCTCTTAGGTATGCATGGTTAAATTAAGCACTCGTACACAAGCAAAGCAACTAGCCTACACAAACACACGCATACACAGACACACGCTCACACACATGCACACTGGAACTGTAAACATTAATGTACAGATGTGCAGTAGTAGTATTCAGTGTTTTAATACTTTGTATCATTATTTTTATTTCTGTGCTCCCTGGTGTGTGTGTGCGCGCAGGTAAGACAGGTGATCAGTCGGCCTTACAGGGGGAGGGCGCTCATGTCAACGGCCTGCAGTCAGAGGAGCTGAGTCAACTCCGGGAGGAGCTGGAGGAGCTGCGCAGACAACACGCACAGCTGCAAACACAGCTCGCAGACAAGTGCACACTCATAGACAGCCTGGTGAGAGTGTGTGTGCGCACGCACTGTCTTGAATATGTGGAACTTTTATAAATAGCATAACTATTAAAACCCACCTGTGCCAGTCATTTCCTAGTAGAGACACTAGGTGGCAGTGCAACTCCAGCTGCTGGCTTGTTGCACTGTTGGATTGTGCTGCCGTCAGTTGTAACTGCGTTTGTCTGTCTCCTCCACAGAAATCTGAGGCAGCTTCTCCAGCAGAGGCAGCAGCAGGAGCCTCAGACAACTCTGAACTGCTGAAGGTAAAACTCATCTCCTCACACTGCTTCAGTAGGCTTTATTTCTAAGTTCAATAGTGTTGACACAGCTGTGTGAGTGCTTATGTTGTGTGTGAGTGCTTTTGTTGTGTGTGAGTGCTTATGTTGTGTGTGAGTGCTTATGTTGTGTGTGAGTGCTTATGTTGTGTGTGAGTGCTTATGTTGTGTGTGAGTGCTTATGTTGTCAGTGAGTGTTTATGTTGTTTGTGAAAGTTTATTTTGTCTGTGAGTGCTTATGTTGTCTGTGAGTGCTTATTTTGTCTGTGAGTGTTAATATTGTGTGAGTGCTTATGTTGTCTGTGAGTGTTTATGTTGTCTGTGAGTGTTTAAGTTGTGTGTGAGTGTTTATTTTTTGTTGTGCTGTGGTTTTGTTTGTGGCAGGAGCTGGAGGCATTGCGGGCCCAAGTACAGAGCCAGTCTGCTGACATCACACAGCTCCAGACAGAGAGACAGGAACTGCTGAGGAGATCCGAGACTGCGGTGAGTTAAATGCGCACACACACACACTCTCACACACACACGTACACTCGCATAACACCTCAGATATAATACCTGTAGTTGATATTGGTGGCAGTCATGGTGGCAGTACATGTATATGTACAAGAAATTGGGCTATAGGAAAATCTGCACTGAAGCATGTTGTACCACCATCACCCTAGTGGATGATCTGATGCTGTCACTGTAGTGACTGTTTCGCTGCTTCTATCTCTCACAGGAGTCCGGGTCAGCTAGTGTGGACGGTGGAGTTGACACGGCCAAAGTAGCAGAACTGGAGAAGCGATTGGCAGCTCAGAGTGCAGAGGCACAGAAACTGCAGGTGCGTTTTGCCTAGAGGTCCTCGTGACATCGGCGCCAGCTGTCCATGTTTCCTCGGCCATCCTGTCACAGAACCTCATAACCCCTCTGTCTCATTTTGTCTGTCTGTTTCTGTTGGTCACTGGTCATTGTAAAACGGCCAACCCTGATTCCTTTTCTGTTGGCTGTGATGGATTCCTGACTGTTGTTATGGTTCCGTGCTCGCAGGAGGAGAAGAAGAGTCTGAGTGCGAGCCGGGCCGGCCTGGAGTCTGACCTGGCCTCGGCGACCAGCACTGTGGCCATCCTGCAGGCGGAGAAGAGTAAGCTGCAGCAGGAGGTGCAGGAGTCCAAGAAGGAGCAGGACGACCTGCTCATGTTGCTCGCCGACCAGGACCAGAAGATCCACTCACTCAAGCAGAAGCTCAAAGACCTGGGCGAGCCGGTGAGAGCATCACGGGCGGCGCAGCTGCATCACAGGGCTTGCTCTGCGAGTCAGATGAGCAGTGGGCAGTTAAAATGACCAGTTAATGCCAGTCAGGTTATCAGGCAGCAGGAAAACCTGCCCAGAGGTCTCAGTACAGTAACCAGGCAAAGCTACTGTATCAGAAAGAAGTAGAAGAGCAAGCATAAATACACTGCCTGGCCAAAAAAAAGGTCACCAAAAATAGGTAAGAGGCTCCCTCTGGGGGCAGTGCTAGGTTCAGCAACGTCAGCTGACTACCTGAATATATACTGAATGACCAGGTTATTTCATCAATGGATTTTTTCTTCCCTGATGGCATGGGCATATTCCAAGATGACAATACCTAGGATTCATCGGGCTCAGACCATCCTTAAAAATATTTTTGATTGCTGTAACCCCTCCGACCCTGTTTTAGGACCGACCCAAATATGCTTTAGTCTGACCAAGTTCGCCTAGTTTCATTCACTATTAATGGTTTGAGCTTGTTTGTTATGATGGCTGCGTCTGCAGTAAAGAAAATGTTTGCGGTCATCGCCCAAAGTCATACGGGTTCGGGCACCATAGTACACCATACACATAGTCTCGACACCGCTTTAACTTGGCACAAAGTTCTGGAAGAACTGTGCCCAGATCTTTTCCCATCCACAAGTCCAACGGTGACCGTGTCGACTGACCTCAAGGAGACCACTAAAGTTTTGGTGGAGGAAACTCAAACAATTGAGGATGTGCTACAGTTTGACCCTCGAATCAAAATGTTTTTTTAAAAATTGAAATTGAAGTGAGCCACCCAACAATATAAGGAATGCATTTTCCATCATTTTTTTACTTTGAATCTTGAAAAAATATTTATATAGACCTACCTGCTGACCCTTTTTTTTTTTTTTTTTTTTTTTTTTTGTTACTGCAAGCAAAATATTTTGAAGGATGGCCTCAAATTGTGAAAGAATGGTTCAGAGAGCATGAGACATCATTTTCACCACAGAGTCCAGACCTTAACCCCATTGAGAATCTTTGGGATGTGCTGCGCAGCAGTCCGAATCTCCCGTCATCAATACAAGGTCTTGTATTGCAATGTTGGACGGAAATAAATGTTGTGAAATTGCAGAAGCTTTTGGAAACAATGCCACAGTGAATGCGTGCAGTAATCAAAGCTAAAGGCGGTCCAACGGAACATTAGAGTGTGTGACCTTTTCTTTGGCCAGGCAGTGTACGTTGATAGTGTCAAGAGAACTGGACTTGCTCTGGTCAATATTCAAGGTATATAATGCCTGAGAGTGAACATCTCAAACTTGATCAGTGCATTGGAATGTAGTCATGTCACAGGAAACCATTTTCTTTATTGTTGATGAGTGTATCTATTACAAAAGCATTTCAGGGAATATTGTAAAATATTTGAAAAGTGTATGGCATCTATACGTCATATGGAAAAAAGAAGTTCATGTAGGCCTGCAAGCAGTAGCATGTTGCGAGACTCACTGATGATCGTCTCTTCACAGATTGACGATGAGGATGACCTAGACTCCAAGGACCAATCTGAAGAGGACGATGATGATGATGAAGAAGAAGATGAGGAGGAAGATGATGAGTAGACAGACCCTTAGATACCACCTGTTGTAGAGAAACTGTGTAAGGCGTTTTGGCACCACCACCCCCCCCACTTTCTACTCAGTAGAAGAGAGGGGTCAGGACCTTAGGACTGACCTGCAGTGGCTTCACCCATCACCATGTTCCCCTCTCTTAAGATCTCCTCCAGGGTTTGGATCCGTTCTTTTCCCAGCGGAACTGAAAAAAGAAAAAAAAAAACGCATTCTACATGGGATGGTGGAATACTTTTAGAGTGCGAACACAGCCTTGAGGAAATGGAATGGGAAAGTTAAGTAGAGAGAAATGGTAACCAGCTACCTACTTGTGAGACTGAGTGTGCCTGGGTGATTTATTACATGTCATTCATTACAAGCAACCTTTAATAAATGGAAAAAATATGCCAAGTTAATATGCCAGACTGTCTGTTTTGGGCCAAAACCTATGACAGTTTTATATACAGTAGTACATATAAAGTCTGCCTGCGTGAGAATCGGTGAGAACCTAATTTTAGTGATTTCAATTATTTTTTTCTTGAGGTAATTACAAATTCTCTGGCAAGTTGAATGTTATGCCATGCATCTTCAGTTGAAATAGTAAGACCATGTTCTTGTCAGAAATGGTCGTGTTGCCTCTTCCTTCATAGTCATAATGCTGTAAATGTAAAGGACTATTCAAAGCATGATACTACTACTTTGTGTGAGTTCATACTGTGTTCTTTCTCTGCCTTGACATGCAGTAGTTCCCTCAGAATTACATATTTGGAGGATCTCTGAGAAATCCCCCTTTTCAACATGTCGTCCCTTGAAATGTTTGTATGGTTGAATGAGGTAGAATGAATAATACTGTCTCAGTCATTCTGCATTTTTAACATCTGGTCCTTTAAAATATTAAATGATTACAACACTTCACTCAACAATACTGGAGGATGCCACATTTATGTATCGTTAGATGCATTTATCTGTGGAAAATACTTTATATGTTGTATAAAAACTCTAAGCAATGTACTTTTAGCATTATGTTTGTAGGATTAAGTATGTTAGATCTAAAATATCTGGAAAACTAAATTAATTGCTGCTTTGTGTTTATGTAAATTCTAATTCTTGCTGAAGTATACAACTAAATTGAAGTTTATTTATTGGGATTACAAAAATATACTTGCAGCAACTTAATGATTCCAATTCTGTTTCCCCAAGGCCTTTGATGGTAGAATACAAATTCAAGTTCCTTTGTTGAATTGTAGTCTTTGTGATTGGACCCAAACCCTGTGCACTCCAAAGCCTTTGTGAACTGTCACCTTGTAGCCCCACTGCAGAGGTTGGGAACCAGCACTGTTGCCTGCTCTTTCTAATAAGAACTATGATGAAGTAATGATCTGGTTTCAAGGTAGTGCATCCCATACTGATTCCACTCTGTGTAAAGAGTGTGCTTGTGTGTGTGTATCTGTGTGTCTGGATGTCTGTCTGTCGTCCACTGTGTTTATGTGAGTCTGTTGTCAGCATTATGTGTGTGTGTGTGTGTGTGTTATGTGTATGTCTGTGAGCTTGATTGCATGGCCCATGCAGTGGTAAGTCATCTCGGTCTTCTCCATGTGTCGCTCTCTCAGACGATATAGTGAGGAGGTGGGGTACTGATGAGGAGATGGAGTAGCCTACTGAGGAGGTGATGTGGTCTTTTAGGCATTCCTTAGTTCTGGGCAAGATGAGATTCAAACCCACAAAAGACCTCTCCTCACTTCTGCTCTCCTGCTGGATCTGGGTTTTCCAGAACCATCTACTTCATGCTTATTTACTACATCACAGAATTCCTTACAGGTGCCCACCGCTCAGCACCTATTTTATTGGTTACGTTTGGTTAGAGGACTCCAGCTACAGCCCTTTGATATGCTGTAATCGTCTCAGATCCCGCTAATGCAAGACAAATATTTTTGCAACATTTGTCTGGTCCAGGCGATAGGCTTCTGTACGAGAATGAATTATTGTTTATATTATACCCACTAAAATAAATGCATACATTTGTAGGAGACTGAATGTTTTGCTTTACATTTTTGGTTACATTGTAGCTCATAAATAATCAGCCACCAGAGTAAAATGTTATAGACTAGAGAATTCACATGCACAAAATCTTGATCACATGTTACATTGAATTTGAGTTGAAATTGTTTGCCATACTTGTTATAGACATTTCAGCCAAGGCTTCATTGTAGAATTGCAGTTATTAGTGATATGTTTTGTTGTTGAGAAGATAAATATTGACTTGGGTGGCAATGGTTCTGTTATGTACCCGTCACACGGGCTGTCATAAGTTATATCATTCAACTTGTATTTCACAGTTTTAGTGTGAACAGCTGCCCACCAGCCCAAACATGTGACAGACATCATCTCTTGTAGCACTATGCATTAATGCTGTTTGATGAGTATTTTCAACTGTTCCTGTAATTAATTTTCTTAGTGTTGGTGATCTTGGATCTTCTGCACTTGGACTGTGTTTTTCAACTACATGCACGGCTGTGTCATTCAATTTCTTTGCATAAAGTCTAAGTTTGAGAAGTAGCTCTTATGCTGTCGTTTGTCTCACTTTGAATCTCTGCCAGCATTTGTTCCTTGCAGGTTTGAGTAAATGGGCAAGTGTAGTGGTTCATTTGAATAGTTTGGAGAGTCCCCTCTCTATAAAAAGACTCGCCTGTCTTATTGGTTCCTGTTCTTTTGCTGTCCACTTGCTGGATCTTGTCTTGACTACAATGCACGTTTCACTTATCCAGCTGTCCGTCTGATTTCTGCAATTCATTATGTTTTAGACCTAACACTTCACATTACACTACCCTGCAAGCCAGGCACATGTGCACCTGGATATTTTATTCCCAGATGATCTAGAGTCCTGTTGAAGTTTGTGCTGTTTTCTACAGACAGAAATGGATGGACAGCTGTATACATACATCAATCTATTCGGTTGGCTGAGCTATACTTCCAATTTTATCACAGGCACATAATATGAAATGTTAAATGACATGACAAATGGCAAAAGGACTCTTTCTCAATTATATCCACGTCATGCTTCATTTCCTAAACGTCATACAAATTGTGTTGTGATGCGATCTTTAGATGTGACCGGACTCTGATGTGCGCTGAACTGATCTTTACATGAGTGCAGTAGACATTATCACCACCAGAGGGCCATGCACCCCACTGAACATCCAGATTGCTGTTAGCTGTGTTTTTACGCTTTGGTGATGGCAGAGCTGAAGATGAAAGCATGTTTTGGATCAAGTATTTCACTAGATCTCTGATTTTCTGTGTTCCTAGCTGAAATGTTCACAGTGAATAATTCTGGTTTCATGCTGGCCTGTGTGAACATAATCTACTCATAAACTGACAGTGATACTATTAATGGAACTTAATAGTATTGATATTCCTGATTTCGAGTGTGTGGCTCTGTTATTTAATCTTTTTAATACATGGGATGGGATGGATACATTTCGTATGTATGTTTCGTATGTATGTTTTTGCTAAGGTTCGCATGGTAAAAAAATAAATAGAAAAAAATATATTATTAGTATTAACACTCAAATATTAGGAGTGTCATCTAGATTTGTTTTTGTGATTTTATATTCTCCGGGTACTGGTTACTGTTTGTTCATCTAATTTTAATTAATAACCCAATGGCTTTAAAGGCCTCCATAAGCAAGCCTGGGTCATTTCTATTTTCTCCATGTTAGCATAGCACTCTCTCCCTCTCAGCCCCCCACCCTGTTGGAGGTGCACAATTTTTTTTTTGTGTGAATTCTCTCAAGGAGCCCAAATTATTTTTGGTTTTGTAGTAACAGTTAATCAACGGCGTCCTCATTTGTCATGCGCTGAATAGGATGTAGGGCTACTTCATATACCTGTCATACAAACTATAGTATAGTACTGTCACCCTGTGGGGTGTCTGGTTAATGTGTACGTGTTGACCATATGTCTGACATTATTCAATTCAAATGAGACTCACCATCAACATAAAATAAAATATCCTAATTTAACAAAGAATGTGGAGATGGGTGCTGTGATCCAAGTAATGGATCAACAGCTTTTTGAGTAAAACAAATGAAGCTCACGATCACTCTGGGGTGCTGACGGATCTGACGGATGCTTATTCAGACTGCAGCCTTTTCATTCTGTAGGCATGATACCTGTGCAGTCTTGGTCAATAAAGTGATGTTGGGTGCTGCAGCTGTGTGCTGGCCTGGGCTGTCATCAGAGCACGGCGATGCACTCCTCTCCCTGTCTGAGGTTCCCTGATAAGGCCTGACAGGCTGGCATTAAAGACAGGGGGAGCGGGAGATAACAGGGATGGTGATGACTAAGGGAAATCAATTGGGCTCATTTTTTTAATCAGGGGCTTCTTGTCTAATTATCTAAAAATACTTCAGCACCTGGGCCAAAAAGGATACATGCTGAGATAGTTGGTGTGTGTGTGTGTCTATGATCTATGATGTCTATACTAACAAGAAACATCAGATAATGATCACATAAGAAATTATATTTAAATGAAATCTGATGGTGAGTTTAGAACAACTTTGAGTGCAACCCTCTTGTTAAAATAGTGTTATGGTGATATATTTTTATATATTATTATTATTTGTATTATTATTATTATTAATAATACAGCTATGAAGGGATAACAGCAAACCTAAGCAAAATATCACAGGTACACTAACCTCTGCAGGCAAGTCATCTAACCACAACATATCAGAACTCATTTACAGCATCTTGACAATTAGTCAGGAAGTTCATGTGAGTCTACCTCCTTCCCACAATGATTGTGTTGGTCCTTTGGTTTTCAGGCTCATGGATAACTCTAGATTCTAGAGTGCGGCTATCCAGTCAGGAACATCTTTGCAATAGTGGCATATGGTGGCATCCTACACTTTACCTGAAGCCCACAAGAGGGTGCTGTTACATAGCATCCTTTATGTCCATTTCACGCTTCGATTTCACTTGGCACTGCCTCAGAGAGAATTAAATTACTGTATATTTGGTAGCTCCTTACCAACCAGGGTATTCCTCAATTTGAGGGGGGGGTGGGGTGGAGAAAGAAGCCATCGAGAATATTTAGATTTCTCTTTTCATTATCCTGCATTTAATGCGTTATGAATGTAGCCTTAGGCATCGCGTGCTAGTTGGTTTTAATTGCTGGTCCATTTTGTGGAGTCTTTTGAAGTGCCCCAAGAGATAGAGATGCACTACACATTTCACTGTTCTTCATCAGGCATCACCACACTTCTATGTGCAGTTACACATCAGCAACAGTCCTGACTTCATTACATCTGCCTATGAAACAATGCTATCCAGAGAAAAGATAGAAGTGCTTTCTTTTTGCTGTAATTATTTTGACACATTCTCAGTCAATGATGCCTGTTTATTTTCTTAAAAAAAAACAAGACATTTTGAAACACAGTTAAAATGTGACCACTTGGAAGCGAATTGCTAAACCAAGATGACAATGATTTAAAATATGACAATGAGTAAAAAAAATGCATCAGGTAATACTAAAAAAGAACATAAAATTGATAAAATGTTACAGAAATGCTTGCATGGAATAAAGAACATGGCAAAATACCACACTATTACCTACAATAAAGAGAAGACAGAGGTACATCGCAATAAAAGAAAGACGGTCAAGTGCTGGGGTAAATATATATATATATATATATCTGCTTCATGTCTTGATTTAGAACAATAAAATAGAGGCATCTGCGCACCTACTCTTATGCTTTTGTCCTAATATCGCCTGCAAAAATACCAAGAAAAGTGATGCATCTTGAAGACTCTTGTCTTTAAAAAGTACATATAATATAGTGAGCATTATTTTACATTAGCGCAAGACTGAGAGGTCACTATCTGTTACAAATAGTTATCAAAAAGACGCCTATTCATTTCATTTCTGCAGGATGCTTCAACAAGAAAAAATGGCTTTCCTGTCTCCAAAGCTTATTTTCATATATACCAGTATATATATATATATATATATATATATATAAAAAAAAAAAATGATACAAAAACAGAACAAAATCTCACTTGAAATATACACCAAGAAATGAAATGTCAAAAAAAAAAAAAAAAAAAAAAAAAAAATATACAAAAAGCATTCAAAATGAATTTCAACATCAGATGTGAACAGAGTGAAATGTTGATCCTTTTTTCCTTTTTGCACCCCCTGGTCAGAAAGCCCAAACTTGGGTCTTGAGAGGATGTCGTCAGTGATGGCCCAGGGTCCTGGGAAGTGTGTTGGCGGTGACAGCAGGGTGCTAAGAGGTACTGGGCCCCTGAACAGGACTGCGTGTCTGGACAACCAGACGTCAGCCGTGAGGAGGACGAAACCAAGCGAGTGACGGGGAGGAACTCAGTGAACTGTGCTGATAGGAACAAAGGTGCAAAAATAAGTTAATAACTTAGGAGCAAACAGCTGCCCTGGTGGGGTGGCAGGCAGTGCGGTCTGGAACAGAGCTGGCGTAGGTCCAGCCAGACCGGCTCCAGAGTGGGGGGGCTTTGGGGACGCTGAACATCTGAGTGTGTCGGGGTGGGGGTGGGGGGGGTGAACAACTTGCTGGATGTATTCAGTGCAATGCCTAGGGCTTTGATGACAATAAAACAAGTCATAAGAGGACAGAAAAGGAACTTGAACAGACGCCGTCTCTGTGTTTTGTTCGTTTGATTGAGGGCCTGTCTCGTGAGAGGGTACGGGTCTTCGAAAAGGATTGATTGTCTTTTCTCAGTTCAGTGTCTCTACAGCAGTGACTGCTGGAGAGGAGCGGAGAGGAGAGGAGCGTGGTCTGGTTCAGGGTTCCTCTGGCAGACGCGTCAGGAGGGACAGGAGAGGTCATGGTCAATTTAGCAGGCCTCCATCTCTAAAAGGGGGCCTGTAGCTGCAGCCTTCGCCTTACATGTAGAGAACGCATTCCGCTTCCCTCCTGTGAGAGGAAACGGGGTTGAGGGCAAGACAAAGACACATTGCTAAGTCAGCAAGATGGACAAGCAAGCTTAACGTGCAGGAAGGCTTAATATGACCGGCAATCAAGGCAAATACAAAATAAGTTCTTAGTCATAGGCTCGTGAGAAACAGCATATCCACTTGACACGTTCACCCCAAAAACATGACCCATAAAGGCCAACAGGCACATGCTTCTGTTTTTTTAGTTAGATGGTGGACGAGGGTGGACATGGGCACTTTTCCAGCACAACCAACAGTGGTGTTATAAACCACATGTGTCAACTTCCAGGAACAAGAAACTTGGAGCTCAGCATTGCTAGTGCCAAACAAAATGGCCACTGATGTGCCAGGGTGGCCACTGAAGCCTGTCATATTAACTAGCTTCTGTTGTATGTTGGTACATAAGGGCAATGTGTATTTTTTAATAGAGAAGCCCATCAATAATGGCCATAGCATTGTGAATTATTCTACAGCATCAAACAGAATGACTGATCAATAAACAATAGAAGTGAGTAGATGGTGGGGTTTTAAGGCATGTTTGAAGTACATGATGTTTGTGTGAGGAGAACTAAGCAGAGCCTTGCATCTCTTTGCTGGTAGGTGACATTCAGTCCATCCTCCCACACACAAAGCAACGTTTCACCCATATGTGCCCTGGAGTCGCCACACTTGGGCACGGCCCACTCCTGCCCCCACCCCCAGCACTCACGCCACCTGGACAGAGACGCCTTTACCACATGTGGATGAAAGACTGCGTCTTTCTCAGAGGGCTGACCCTGAACTGGAGGGAGAGAGAGAGCGAGAGCGAGAGAGAGAGAGAGAGAGAGAGAGAGAGAGATGGTGGTGGCTGCTGTGGCAGTGGTGAGAGCGCCCTGTTGCTTTTATTTACCTCCTCTGCCCTGCTGCCTCCCCACCCCCACGCCCCCTTTTCATCCCAGGATCTCAAAGCTCCCCCGCGCCCTGCGCCCCCTTCCTGGGGAGCTTTTTCCTTCCCAGCCACAGATGAAAAGCGCGGGCCTTCCTGCCGGGGAAGAGGCCTGGGGGCTGGAGGGGCATCGGGCCAGCACCTCACGGCCCACCCCACACAAACGCCGGGATTCAAGAGCTACTCCCCATTAGTGCTGTGGAATGCCGGGTCCGACTTGCAGGAAATGAAACGCTCCTCTGTTTTCTGAGGCTTGGCTGGTCTCTCTCGCTCTCTCTCCCTCTCTCTCCCCCTCACTCACTCCCTTTCTCTTTCTCTTTCTCTCTCTCTCTCTCTCTCTCCCTCCCTCCCTCCCTCCCCCCTCACTCTCACTCCCTCTCTGCTCCGTCGCACTCAGTGGCGGCACGGCCCTCTTTGAAGTGTGGGAGGTTAAGATAACTGGCACGGCCCCGCGTCTCTCAATCGGCCTGTTCACCTCCCGGGGCAAATCAAAGAGCCCGCAGCTGGGCCCGCTCCTCCCCCCTCCTCTTCCTCCTGCGCCCTCATCCTCTCCCCCACAACCGCTTTGGCTTTCTTACCGAGCCGTAAAAAAAAAAAAAGGAGGAGAGAAGGAAAAAACAGGGGACAAATTGCTCTGAAAATAAGTGAAGCTGAGCAGTGAGATGACTCCATACAGGGCTGGGCAGACTTTACCGTGGCACTGGCCGAGCCATTCAGGCTGCACAGCCCAGAGCGCAAGAGCCG